>NW_006291549.1:1420804-1427146 GCF_000327345.1 Myotis davidii
TCCCCTCCCTCTGCCACAATAATAGAATCTTCGCTGGTCACATTGGTGAGTTCTCAGCTCCATATTTACTCACCTCCCTTCCAGTTGTGTGAGACTATATTCTAGCCAATGAATGACCAGAAGCATGATCAAAACCATTTCCAAGTCTTGCCTTTAAAATGTCTAGGCTGTCCCTCTGTTTGTGAAATGGGATGACGGTGGGAATCACTTTGGACCCATAAGTGGGTGTCACAAGATGAGCATGTCAGAGCCACCTACCAGCATAGAGCTGCTCACTGACTAAACATCTTTCTTTTTTCAGTCATTGTAAATGGAATTACCTTTAGCTCAGTCACTCATCATGTACACTAACTCCCAGATTAGCATTAACAGAGCTAGATGGGCAAGTGTACAGTCTCTTCAGAATTGAATGTTTAACTCATTAATAGTGCTAGGAACAGCACTTAAATCGGTCTGCTTCCTTGCCTACATTGAAATGGGCATGACGTAATTAAAAAACAAATCCCTAGTGGGGGTAGAAATATAGCTTGGAAATTAACCATAGAAAAATCATTTTTTTTAAATTAGTGAACAAAGATGACCTGATATTATTACTTACCCAGAGGTTGTTCTTTTCTGCAAAAGAAGTTGGTATCATCAACAAACCCCCACCCAGCTTAAATCAGTTGAAATTTCAGGCCATTGTACGAGTTTGGTTTTGCAGAATACACATTATAGAAAAAACTTACCTCCTGGATTTATAGAAATTCCCAACATTGCAAATCAGAAGAGAAATAAAACCAAACACTTTCAGTTGACAAAGTTCATTTTAAAAAATATGAACTTTTAGTAATGTTAGTTAGTCAGAGATTTCTTAGTAATTCATGGCACTACTGTGTTACAAGGAAATAACCAAATCCATGTGGGATTTGGAGCATTTGGAGACATAGAATTACTGAATTATGTGGAATCGGGATGACAAAATAAAAACTCATACCAAACCAGGCATGGAGACATTTTCTTAGTCATTCTTGGCTGAAAGTTTTATAACACCTTAGTGTAGAAGTGTAAGAGGTAAGATACCCGATGCAAACTCTAATTATTATTATACATCTGGATTGTACTTGGTGGTGTTTGTATGTTTATGTTTAAGACACTGTGGAGAATAGGCAGACCCTTTAAATAATGCCCCTTACTAAAGGAGCCTAAGCAAGTCCTAGCCCTGTTTGCTTGGGACACATAACTCACTTGTCTCCATTGGAAGTGCCCACCAAAGCTGGAGTCAGAGAATACAAACACAGAAATGATAACTGCAATTTACCACCTTTCTTGGATCCGTTCTGAGCCCAAATTCTCTGTTGAATACCTCTTGAGACAACCCCCCCCCCCAAAGAGAAAAAAAAAAAACCCAAACATCTGGCCCTCATTTCTGTAATCTGTTCTCCATTGTGTTACCTTCCAATTTAAAATTTCTCGTTCTTTTTCATTGTCATGGCTCCTTTATTAGTGCACTGAAGCTGTGCAGGAAAATAACTCATCTTTCCCACTCTAGGTAAGGTAATTTTATTGCCTCTTCTCAGGTTCCCAGCTATGAATATAAGATCTATTAATAGTTAAAACAGATTGAGAGTTATTTTTAATTCTTATTACTCAATACCCTCATCTAAAATCAGACTCAGACATTTATTATTGCTTTTATCTCTAATTTGAGGGCAATTTTTCCTTGTCTTTGGAGCTGATGGCTATGATACTACAAGAACAGCTAACCCCTATATCATACTTCATAGAGGGTAACATGCTTTTCACATCACTTCCTTTTGGATTCTCACCACTTGCCTGTGGGACAAATATTGTTATTAACTCTTTTTACAGATTTGTAAATTGAGCCCTCTATTAGGTAAGTTACCCAAGAGACAAAGCTAGAAACTCAAACTGAGGTGGTTTTATCTCAATCCCAAGTTCTTTCCCTTAGTTATCCTGTTTAAGAGGATCGTGATTATAACCAACAAGACCAGCATAGTCATAGCAGTCATTGATTATTATGTTCCTTTCTCTGTTCCTAGGGGGGTTAATTATATCACTTTATTTAATCCTTTTAACAGCTGTTATAGTTCTTTATCAATTAGGAAAGCTTCCAGCAGCACAAAGCTAAACTAACAGAGATTTAAACAAAGGGGATTTGCTTATATGGAAGTCTAAGAAGAGAGTTCTAGCATTGTTTCAGTAAGTAATTGGTGTCAGGACTCTAGATTGCCTCTTGGTCTTCCATTCATGATTGGGAATAATAACCAAAGAGCCTAAAACATTGTGCTGTCACATGATTGCATTCAAATGCGGAACCAGAACAAAACTTTTCTCCTCCTGGGCCTTTCATTATCAAGGAAGAGCTCCAACTGACATTTTTTCATCTCATTGATCAACCAGGCTTGTCCCTAGGCCAGACACTGGACCTACTTTTCTTGAGATCAAGAAAATTTCATTCAGGACCTGCCTGCACCAAGGTGGAACCCAGCCCATGTTCTGTACAGCCTACATATTAAGCTGTGTGGCCCTTTGTGTGACTCCAGAGGATGTATACTGTTTTGCAGTTCATCTGCCTATTAGATTGCCTGTTCATAAATCATGGGAAGGCCCAGTACCAGCTGGGAATGGCTCTAGTATGTTAATGAAGAAGATAGTAGTGACATTTGATACTTGGTAGGCAGGCAATGGAGTCAGCCACTGAAAGTCATTAATGACCCAGTTATAAAGATGAGGAAACCACAGCATAGGGAAATTATTCACCAAGGTTACACAACTGCTAGCTTACAAAGTAGAACTTGAAAATTAGTTTGTTTGAATCTGCGTCTCAGATTCCCATCACTGACCTAATTGCTTTTCCTAGATGAAGCCTAATATTAACCATGCAAATTGACAGAGGCTCACAATCCTACAAGCTCCAATAAATTGATTTCTGAAGGAACTAGACTCCTGATTAATGAAAAATGGAAAAACTGATCAAACTTCTGAAATGGTTACTTTTATGGGCTTCCGAGATGTCATTAGTTATATACAGGGCAAAGGATACTGAACATTATGCCTATTGGTAAACATTCTTAAGGCTTTTCCTTTTATTGACCCGCAAGGAGAATCATGCTGTCATAAGAATTAGAGATTCTAACTCTAGTTGCTGAATCTATCAATGATTTCCTCTGTGATAATCCATATCCACTTACCTCCATTTTTTTCCTCAGGCTAATAATATATGTCAGTTGGAGCTCAGTGTTTTATGAACCAAGGGTGAAATTATTAAATTTTATTGTTTGTGATTCCTTCCTTAAGTTTTATTCCTATAATTGCAAACTTACTGCATTCCCCAACCTCTATTTTGAATTTATTACTAGTCTTCTTACTGCCTTTTTAGATCTCAGAAGTAAACTTCAAATATTTACAAATCTCAATTTCATGTTTTCCCTTTCATAAATCTGTGGGCAAATTTGGTGCTGGAGACAGAGAGTAATAAATCTGGATATTTATGTATTGTGCCAGCAGGCGCTGCGCAAGCTTTACCGCGTAGCTTGGTCAATGAGCTTCAGTCTTGACCTGTAACACTGGTCCTAGTCTAATCCTGAGGCTCATATTAACAGAATCATTATAAAACATCTGGCGACTTGTATACACAAAAACCATTCCCAGATTCCTTCAGTTATAATTTGTAATCAGACAAGTTTAGGAGGCACATATGTTCTCCATGCTGACAGTAGAAAGGGAATCGATGGTGTTTCCGCCATTTATTATACTTATCTTTTAAAATAGGGATATAGTGATGACCACTTTAATTTCAAGATTATGATAAAACTTGCAAGCATTATGAAAATCTATTATTTATAAGATCTCTTATTCTAAGCATATTTATTGTGCTTAAAATGAAATATAAAAGTTCTAGAAGAAAACACAGAATTAACAAACAATTTTATAGTGGGGAAAGCTTTACTAAGCATGACACAGAACCCAATAAAAGGCTGCTAAAATTAACCATATAAAAGTTTTATGTTTATGTGACAATAATACCCAAGACAAAATTAAAGATGAATGATACACTGAATAAAAATATATGCATCCATATAGCAAAAGGCTATTTTTTCAATATGCAAAAATGATCTTATCAGTCAATATGAAAAAGATGAATAACAATTATAAAAGCACATAAAGAACATGAATAGAAAATTTACAGAAAAATACAAATGGTGAAAGAAAAAAGCAAAAAACAGGTTTAACATCATTTATAATTCAAGAAATAAGAATGAAAACAATGAGATTGTTTTTCAACATCATATTGGCAAAAATTAAAATGTGGTAACACTCAGTGTTGTCAAGGGTATGATCAATAGGCACTTTCAAGCACTGTTGATGGGAAGATAAATTAGTGAAGCCATTAAAGGTCAATTTGGTAGAATCTATCAAAATGTAGTAACTACTAGTATCCTTTGGCTGGCAACTCCACTTCAAAAAGCCCATTTTTCTTGCCCCATATACAAATGTGCGTGTGTGAATACTCATGCTCATTTCAGCATTGTTGGTATTTTCAAAAAAGCTGCAAATACCTTTCCTTTTCATCAATGAGGCAATTGGTTAAATAAATGATGGAACATCCTATAGTGGAAAGTAGGAAATTTATGTAATCCTACTTTCTAAAAAGACTGTTATTTCTATATATCCAAGAGGCAATTCTTTTCAATTCATTGCATATCTGTAATTTGGGTCCTTAAGTAAAAAAATCCTGAAATAAAGTAAAAGCCATCATAACATTCACTAAGTAACTGACCACTGAAGTATCTTCCCATGCTATCTCTGCCCCTCAGATAATGAAAACAGCTCAAATCATATGCATTTCAAATTTTGACTGGTTATTCTTAGACTAACAATTAAAGAGGACATAAACAATATCAAGGATAAGACAGGCACTTCAAATGAAAATTATTTGAATGTCAAAGGATTTTTAACTGAGATCTTCCAGAAAACTGATAAAACTCGGAAATAGTTTAGTACAAACAACTGTCCATAAGATAATGCTGTGAATTTAAATGTGAGTGGAAACTTATTATATTGCACTATCATATACTTTGGAGGGGTGAAGGACCTAACCTTTCACTCCCAACAACGTTTGATTTCTTTTCTCCAAGAAATATCACAATGTTGCAATTATAATCTAAATTTTGTTTAAAATGAGAAATATATTTTCATTTTTAGTATTTTTTTAAAAAAGATTTAAGTCCCAGGAAAGTCTTCTCACTATTAATCATTGCATTGTGGCATCAGTTTTAAGAGGTCTTTTTCCAACTCTAACTGTGCTAATACTACCTCCTATATATTGTTAAGTTAATAGAGTAGATTGCCAAAGTGTTCCCTCCTGTTTGAATAAAAATTTAAAATTGCATACATATACATAGGGCTGGGCAGAAATAGATTTACAGCTGTAATACAAATAAATAATCCTATATAATAAAAGGCTAAGATGCAAATCAATCAAATGGGGGAATGACCGGTCCCTATGATGCACACTGACCACCAGGGGGCAGATGCTCAATGCAGGAGCTGCCCTCTGATGGTCAGTGCGCTCCCACAGGGGGAGTTCTGCTCAGCCACGAGCACAGTGATGGTGGCCTCTCCTGCCTCTTGGGCAGCACTAAGGATGTCTGACTGTGGCTTAGGCTTGCTCCCTGAGCCTAAGCTGGCAGTCAGACATCCCCCAAGGGGTCCTGGACTGCAAGAGGGCACAGGTCCAGCTGAGGGACCCCCGTCCCCCCAGTGCACAAATGTGCATCAGCCTTCTAGTATAATAAATGACAATATAAAAATAAACTGTTTTGTATATTCAAAACTGTAAATCTACTTTTGCTCACCCCCTATGTATATGCCTGTCTATACTAAGAAAAATTCCTGGTAAGATACATAAGAAACTAGTGATAGTAAGTACCTCTGGGGCAAGAAAGATGTGGAATTGAAGGACAGAGAAAGAGACATTTACATTTTACTATTACATGTTGGTACAATTTTAAAAGTCTTTTAGTGTGAGCACACATTAACTTTATAATATTTAAAATCTAAACAAAAATTAAAAACAATCAAAATGAAAGAACAATTCTATCAACAGTTTTCAATCATGGTTGAAGATATTTTTATTGAATAAGAATTCATGCAGGGTGAATAAGAAAGCAAATATTTTATAAAAACAATTCTGTAGTTTTTTTTTTATATATAATATATACTTTTATTATTCACCCGTTAACTCCATAATATGCCAATCACGAGCTAGTTTTCAGCAGTTACATTCCCTTGATCATGGCTGCATAAGGATGTGAATAACTGGAAAACAGGGAGACC
>NW_006291549.1:1427606-1431641 GCF_000327345.1 Myotis davidii
ATAGTGTCAATGATATTCTCCTGGGGGTAGAACCAGTGTTCCACCTCCTCCTGGCTCATGACTGGCGTGAGGTGGAACTGCTTCAGGTACCTGGAGAGAAGCTGGTGAACTACGGGAATGTCCTTTTTTTCCATTGGTCGCAGTCCAGCTGTTTTGGGAGACTCTGGCAGTCGGTAGAGCTTCATGGTTCGCTGCATGGTCATGTTTCTGCTCAGGTGGGAGAACTTCACTTCAATCAGCTTCCGTGGGTTTAGGGACCGATGCCAGTACCTGCAGGTGCCGACAGGCTTTGGTAACACCACCCCAGCAGTGTAAACAGCTTGGAAAATGCCCTCCAGGTGAACCCTCCGGGTTATCTCCCGGATCAGGACAGGAGCCACCCGCTTGGAACGCAGCTTCTTGTGGACACACAGGAAGTTAATCTCCACCATCTTCTTCTCTGTGTCATAGATGTGGATGTTTGCTGGGATGGCACTGATGAACCCAACCAGTTTTCGACTTGAGACCACTCGAACCCCACAGTGCCATTGGGGGAGCCAACCAGGCGGCCGGAGAGCCCATAAGAGAAACTCCGGGGAATAATCAAATCGGAACATGTTGTCATCATCTTCCACGTAATTCTCATTCAGGAGGGTGTACAATTCTTTCAGCACACCACGGTCCCCCAGGTCCAAGGCATCCCAGGTGAAGCCCTGGGGCAGGGTGTAGGGCTCCTGGCGGATGTTGTCTTTGTCAGGCTCCACGGGACCATGGGTGTTGACTACTCTTTTTTTTGTTTCTTTTTCTTCTTTTTGGCTCCAGTGTCATTGGCTGGACTCAAACCACCCCGGTTGCAGCTGTTGTCCTCCTCGTCCTCGCAGTCGCTGCAGTGCTCATGGCCGTTTCCGTTCCCTTCCATCATCTGCGGCCGCGGAGGGGCCGGCGACTTCACTGCTGTCTCACTCTCGTCCGCCATCTTGAGTTCCAAGAGCCGGCCTCCAATTCTGTAGTTTTTTAAAAAATATGTTTTTATTCATTTCAGAGAGGTAGGGAGAGGGAGAGAGAGATAGAAATATCAATGATGAGAGAATCATTGATTGACTGCCTCCTTTATGCTCCCTACTGGGAATCTAGCCCAAAACCCATACATGTGCCCTGAGTGGGAATTGAACCATGACCTCCTGGTTCATGGGTAGACTTTCAATCACTGAACCACACTGGCCAGGCACTATTCTGTAGTTTTGATAAAAATTCCCCTAATTATGTGGATGGGGCCAACCATCTGTACTAAAGTGTTCCATAATCACAGCTCAATTTACAAGGGGATCTATACCCCTATAATTTTTTCTATAGTCTTTTATTTCCTGCATCTCATAAATCAGTCATCTAAAACTTCGCAGAGTGAAAGTGCCTGATGTAAAGTAGGGTTTCATTTCATTTTACCTATTTCTAGTCCCTTCTCTCCTCTTCCAATTTCCCCTCAAGGGAGGAGTGGGGAGAAAGGGTAAACTGGTACTCACTGAAATTATTCAATAGATATTTCTTGAGCATCTACTGTGCTGTAGATACCAGGGATACAAAGATAAAAGAGTTATTATGCATAACCTCAAGGAAATCATTTCAGCATAATGGTTCATTTGTTAAATCAAGAATAATAAGACCTGTAGAAATGAAAAGTTCTCCTCATAGAGTATGCAAATATTAATCCTGCACTGACCACTATTCTCCTTTGTACCTGTGAAAATTATTACCTTAATACTCTCAGCTTTTATGTTTTTCATTATACAGATAGCCAAACACTCAGGTAAATGCAATAATCTATATCCATTCAGGATTAATAAGTATCATTCAATTTTCAAGATTTCTTTTTTTCCTTCCCAGTAATACCATATTAAATTTGCAGTGACCTATAAAGACAGTATTTTAAACGTTTACTTTTAGGGCTTTGAATGGTTTTGCGTGAACAAATGATGAAGGGTGTTTTCAAGGGAGATGAGCTAAAATCAAATGTTATCCATTTGAAAAAAACACACACTTTCATTTGTAATTTACCACTGGGTGTTCATTAAATGGCGAGCCGCTGTGGATCTGCACAGTTCAGAAAAGTGAGTATCAGTGAAATGTAGCACGCACAAGCGTTGCATGGTCCCTACATCGTAATTACTATCATTTCAATTATTTGCGCAGTAAACTGTACACGATAACAATAACATTAACAGATAAATACAGACCTCGGCTCCCTGCTACTTCCTCCTCCAGATCATATTTGCAATTAACCAGAAGTTGGCATTCCAAGGTCTTGTTGAGAAATATTACACTTGCTTTCGAATTGTACCAGCTCCTTCTGAGGCTCCCTACTGTACGGTTCATCTGATGAAACATTTACTCGAACAAACAAAATACATATGTACAAATAAATACAAATGTCAGGGGCTGACACTCAAATGCAAACACATGTCTTTCCCCATACCCACCATTTGACAGCATGACAGGCAAAAGAGCCTTTTGAGTGGAAACTCCGCATAAAGCCCGGGAATGGATGGCCAGACGAACGTGCTGTCATCAATTTAATGTCTTTAGTAAATACAATTTTCTCGAAAAGTGTGATTCTTTCATGACTCACAGTGGCAGGCTAGGTAACAAAGGAATGGATGCCTGGAGTGGCAGGATAGCAACTGAAAACTGACCCCGGCCACCTGATTGTGGAAGAATGAAGGGCAAGTTTCTGACTCTCGCTGCACCAGGATGCCCGGAAACCAATCATCGCCCAACCACTTTGTCGGGCCATTACCGGAGCCTTGAACTCTATCTTTGTCCAAATGAAAGTACAAAGAAAATAATTTTTCATCTGAAGAATCACCTTAAGATCCCCAAATGGAAAGCAAGGGGAGCCGTAAACCTCTTAAACTCCAGTTTGGCAGCTCTAACGCAGGGCATTACGATAAGAAGGTTATTTATGGCAGAAGAAGGGAGAGAGAGACGAATTCTAAAGTGAGAAGGGGAAGGACAAAGAGAGGATCGGAGGCCAGCTTCCATCATCCCCTGTGCCATGCACACGTGAAAGGAAACAATTTTAATCAGGAATCAGGTGCCACAAATACTCAGAAGCAAAACCTGCACTTCTAACTCAGTCACCCAGATCACTCAGGCAGAGTGTACATTTCCTCCCCCAAACAAGGATGATTGCCTTGGAATTCCCCTTCGATTTGTCTGTGAGAACGTGGCTGCAGGGTGTTTCTCTGGGAATAGCTGAAGGCTCCCCCTCTGCTCACTCTGCCCTGGGCCCCTCATCACCAGCCAGCCTTCCCTCTACAAAGTGGGACCATGGTGCTCTCTGTGGGCTTTGGATGGTAAGGGTTTGACCTTCTGCCTCCCTGCCTGGAATTTGAGATTCACTTTGCAGACCAATTCTGCCCCCCTACCCCCACCCTCTATTTTATTTTGTTTCCCGCGGATTTGAAGCAGAGAGTAAGTAACGAGAAAGTTCTTTTTTCTTTTAGGGCACTGTTCTTCCTGGATCCCACAGGAAGCAGGTAGCAGGTGAGCCCTGGCGGGATTACTTGGAGTTTCCAGGGCTCCCGCTGGAATGGATGCCCTCCCTGGCACAGGAGGGAGCCTGGTGGACTCTTGGTGCCTGTGCCCCAGTCTGGTGTTGGCAATTCTCGGCCAGGCCAGCCCTTTCTGCGGAACAGAGATCTTTAGGCCCCAAGTGGAGGAACCTGGGCTGCTTGGGAGGCAAATGATGGCCGTGATCATTTTCCAGGGTATCAGTTTCACCTGGGAAGAGACTTAGGCGGCACCACAGCCTCCATGAATATTTATGAGGGAGCCAAGAAGCCCTTCCCTGTGTGGGGGAGAAAGGCTCACTGAAAGCTGCACCTCTGTAACTGAGTCACCCCAGTCACCTCGGTAACTGGGAGGAAGGCAGGGCAGGGGTGGACAGGGAGGGGCAGAGGGAGGGGAGGCAGCGTGTCCCAGCCAGCTAGGCTCTCCCAGGAGGGGGGCAGCGACACCCACTCCCTGAGACACCGCCTTGTCGGAAGTTGGAGCCAGAAG
>NW_006291549.1:1431660-1436206 GCF_000327345.1 Myotis davidii
CTCTGTCACCCAGTGTGGGGGTTGGGGCAGGTGGGTGGGGCATTGAAGAGTGCACTCACAGACCCTTGGCTCTTCATGCTGCCCCCCCTTCAAACGTACTTAGCTTATTCTATATATTTCCTTGTAACCCAGGGCCTTTTAAAAACCTAGAGGTGGGACCCTGGCCGCCATCGCCTAAGGATCCCCCCATGGTGAGAGCAACGTCTCCTCCCGTACATGGCAAGGAAGGAGTTGTGCTGAAACCCAGGTAGGACGTAGCTTTCTGGACTCTCACTGCACATCCGAGTGGTATCTGATTCCTCTCATTCCTCCAGAGGAGGAGGTGGTAGGAAAACTGTGGGGCTGAGGAGCTGGAACTCCTGGGTCCTAATACAGCTGCCTGGGACCACGCCCTTCTCCAACCCAGTGGTTCCCCAACTTTTTTAAAAAGAAAAGTATGAATCCTTCTTCCGAAGGAAATTGTATAAGGAACTTTAATATATCAAACAGATCAAAGCTGAGCTGCCCCAGTGGAAGGGGTTGGGGAACACGGAGCCCGGAGCCCTCTCTCTCCGTGGGGGTGAGGGAGGTAGCCTGTGGGTGCATTTGGGAGATCCAGGGGCTCTTCGGAACAATTTAAAAGCGATTGAACGCACGGGATAATCTCTACGGTAACTTTCAACTTTCCCAATCTTATGATTTATAATGCCTCCCTTCTGAAGGGCTTGTATCGGCACCTGGCATGGTTGGGGGTCGAAGGAGAATGAGGAGGAGGGAGGGAGAAAGCCACCTTTGTAAGCTTGGTCTCCCAGGGCAGGAGTCCCAGGCTGGAAGGAGGCCCCGTGTCTCAGCAGAGCTCGGCGTGGTGTGTCACTGTTTGTTCTGGACTGTGCGTCTGTGTGCAGCCACAGTAAATGAATGTGCTTCATTTCCTCAGCCACAGGACTGCATCTCCCATATCCCCTCCCCTGGGGAGCAACCAGAGGAGTGAGTGGGGTGTCATGGTGTTGCCAGGGACAGGCTGACAGTAGGACCAAATTAGGGAAAGGACTGGCTGAGGACTCCTGGCCAAACTGCATCACCGACACTCAGCCAGCAGAATCCGTGGACGTGTGTGTAATCCTGTATAGACTAAGATGATATGTGCTCCGCCAGCAATGCAGGAAGAAGGATAATCAGGCGGGACATGGTTCTGTAATAAGTGTAAAACTAAACATCATCAGCAGGCTGCAATACAAAACCAGGGGCTGGAAGTGGTTAGACTTGTGATTACAGAAAGGGCATCAGTATAGGATGTCATTTCTCAGAGAGATCCAAGAAAACGTCTAGCGTTCATTTGTATAAACAAAGCCATAGCGCACACACTGGAGTTATTTCTGTTTCAAACATATAGTCACACCACCTTTATTTAGAACATGGGTGAGGGGGGTGGAATGGTATATAAATCTGGGACATGACTCAGTATTGTATGTTACTCCTCAAAAGAGCGAAATGCCGGGCCCATTCTAAACAAATGCAGGGCTATCCAGCTCCAGAGCATTGTTAATCTTTTCATTAAGAGGCACAGTCATTATGTTCCAAATCCTCCTTCCAAAGATCAGATCCAGATTTTCCAGCAAATGAAACAATGGAGTCATTTCTACAAAACCCAGAAGAGAGACAGACACTAGACAAATATTGGAGACCAGATCATTACAGTCATGGAGACCAACAGATTTGAGTGGGGACACACACACACACACACACACACACACACACACACAAACAAAGGCATATAGAATGCACTCTCTACAAAGGAAAATATTAGAAGCAAAGGGATATACTAGTCTACGAATAAAGGAAAACATGAATAGCCAACCACTCCTGCTGCGGCTGCTGTGACACAGTAGAGCTTTGTGTGTGTGTGTGTGAGTGTGTGTGTTTCCTTCCCGTTACTGGCATCGTTTTAAGAACCACAGTTGTGGCTTGTGACTGTGCCTCAGCATGCCAATCTAGGGTGTTGCTGTTTAGAGTAGTTAGCCTATTGGGAACAAAAGGTATTTGATCTCTCCTCTCCTGAAGCCCAGGCTACCTCAGTGTAACTTGGGCTTGGCTTTGTGATAAGAAACATGCCGAACACTTGGAAACCTCAGCAGAGCTTCCAGTACACGGGTGCCAGCTCATTGTTGGCGACCACACGTCCCCTCCAGTAAAAATCTTACAGACAAGAATGAGCCTACATTTCCAGATGCATGTTCCCTTTGGATGAGTTTCCTGAGGGTGTAAGGTGGGAGGAAGGATATGAAGGGGAGCCCTGTGATAGAAAAACTCATGGCTTGCTCTTTTTCTGCATTTCCTTGCTGAGTGTGTGAACCCATGAACAGTGGGAAGAGAAGTGCCTACTCACAGAGACGTGTGAGGTGGCCAGAATAGAGGGACAGCACGGTGCCAATGTATACTCTTTGGCACCAGCAAACACATTTTGACGAAGTTCTAGGCACTGGGTGTAAAAATCCCCTGGCTTTTTTGAATTGTGTTGGGGCCTTTTGCACATGTGCTGATGAAAACTGTATTGTACCAAAACCCCTCAGCAGGGCCTACGCCTTTGGGCCGCAGTCTGTGAGTGGAAGGAATGTGGAATTAAAGGGGGAAATTCACTTCACTGGTGACATCTGAGAGAACAGAATGGAACATGAATACAGTGTTTCATGGATCTAGCACCTATCTCAAGAGAACAAGGGGACTTTGTAGACTATTCACCATCAATCACTACGTCATGTATCATACTTTCCTCAGGATACATGGGCTTCCGGTGATAAAAGTAGGGAAAAAAAAAAAAGTGAGTTGTCGTTCAAATGGTAAGTGGTATAGAAGTGTTATAATGCTTAACTTACACATGAAGCCCTGGCCTATAACTGTGGGGAATCAGATATGGGATCAAGTGGAGGATATTGGTGGACCCGTTTGCTATCTGAGAATCATAGCCAGTGGTGGCCCTAAGTCCCCATAAGCATCATCAAATCAGCATTCTATCCAAGGAAAGACACAGTGCTTCCTCTGCAGATGCAGCTTCAAAATAACTTCCCCAAAAACCTTTCTCTCCAACCAGCTTTCTGCTTCTTTCTATATAGTCTGGCACCAAAACAGATCTTGCTCTTATTGGGCAGAAATGATGCTTTCTCATCAAGCTGAGGTGGGAAAGAGATGGATTTTTGTTGTTATTACTGTACAAGTGAGGGTCATGACAGAAGACAGAAGAATACTCAGTTTGGGTGATGTGAGGAAAGTTTAACAAAGGAGCCGCCTACAAAAGTGTCTGCAGGTTGTAAGGAAACTTCAAGAAATGGTGCAGAATCCCAGGGCTGCTAGCAACTGGGTGAATCCCTCTGATCAGGTGAGGGGAAGGAGTCATTGCTGGAACCGGAAGGGAAACAACGGTGTGAAAACAGTCACCTGACAGATACACAGAGCTTCAGAGTGGACACAGGGGCCCCTGGGTGATTCTAAGTGAGTCCCTTGGAAAGGAAGTGGAGAGAATGAATACATGGACCTCACTCTCCTCCCTCCTTCTCACTTCTGCTGATGCTCCTCATTGGCGGAACCCAATGGGAAGCCAGTGGTGAGCCTAGCCAATGATGCGGTCCTTATAGGTCACCCTGCCTCTACTTAGGGCAGGTTAGAGCGGATGGAGAGTACATCTGCTGCATCATTACTTTGCTGTGTCTGCTGGGGTAAATATGTGCTATCTAGCATGGTTGGGCCTGAATTCAAATTCATGTCTATCAATTAGCTGTTCACCTTGGACAGGTTATTTGTTTTCTCTTAGCCCTCCCTCTGAGGTGATAGTCACTTACATATCATTTCTGCTCCACAGCCCCAGTACCCATTATAACGCGAAAAAAGCGGGGGGGACTGCTAATGTTGTGATTTTTTCATAAACTGGAAGTTTTCACACAACATTTATGTGTATCTTACTTACCAAAATGGTTTAACTCAATAATATGAATTTATATTTCATTTTAATTCTTAATTATTTCATATTTGTTACTATAACTAAAAATTTTAGCAGCTTTATTAAAATACAATTGACATGTAATAAACTACACATAAAGTATACAATTTAAGTTTTAACATATGCAGACACCCATGACACATCACCACATAAAGTTAATAAATATCCATAAAAGTTTCCTCATGTCATTGTAATTCCTTCCTCTACCCCTTCCCTATTCCCTCTTTACCACCCATTGATAAGCTTTCTATCACTATATTAGATTGCATTTATAAGATTTGTATATAAAGAGTTATATATACTCTTTCAAAAATTTGGTTTCTTTCACTCAGCATAATTTGTGAATTATGCATGTTGTAGCCTGTATACATATTTTACTCCTTTATAATGCTGGGTAGTTTTCCATTCTATAAATATACCAGTTTGTGTATCCACTTATCCATCCATTCAGACTTTGATGAACAGATTTTTACAGAGACCCAATTTTCCACTTCTTTGTACGTTTTGAAGTGCTGCTCAGAAAATGCGTGAGCCATCGATTGGAACAAGTGGTAAACTGAAGGAGCAAGGTCCGGT
>NW_006291549.1:1436674-1445655 GCF_000327345.1 Myotis davidii
CTAATTAAAGCATAGTGATTAATCACAAAAACAATATGTAATTATATATGTGTTTTCCGATGGTCTTAGGCTACTCCTGTGAAAGGGTCGTTCGACCCCCAAAGGGGTCGCGACCCACAGGTTGAGAACCTCTGACGTAGACGTTTTCTGTCTTTCACATAGAAATAATCACTTTTAAAGGATTTAAACCAGCGTTCACAAGTATCTTGAGTTGAGCATGTTTCCAGTGGCAGTATGTTAGAATTCCAGTTCTTCTACAATGGTGATTTATCAAAAAATTCAACATAGAATTACCATATGATCCAGCAATTCCATTCCTGGGTAAATACCCCAAACAATTGAAAGCACGAACTCAAAAAGTTATGTGCACACCCATGTTCATAGTATAATTATTTGCAATAGCCAACAGGTGGAAGCAACCCGAGTGTCTTTGATAATCAAATGGATAAAGAAAATGAGGTGTGGAAATAATGGAA
This sequence comes from Myotis davidii, assembly GCF_000327345.1. Classification (NCBI taxonomy): domain Eukaryota; kingdom Metazoa; phylum Chordata; class Mammalia; order Chiroptera; family Vespertilionidae; genus Myotis; species Myotis davidii. The sequence goes on from NW_006291549.1 coordinate 1,437,151, forward strand.
TATTATTCAGCCTTAAAAAAGAAGGAAATTCTGACACATGCTACAGTATGGAAAAGTATTGAGCACATTATGCTAAGTGAAATGAGCCAGTCACAAAAACACAAATACTGCATTATTCCACTTACCTGAGGTACCTGGAGTAGTCAAATTCTTAGATATGGAAGGTAGAATGGTATTAGCCAGACTCTGGCGGGTAGGAGGAATAAGTTGAGAGATATAGAGTTTCAGTTCTGGAGATGGATGGTGGTGATGGTGCACAACAATGTGAATGTACTAACACTACTGAACTCTACACTTAAAAATGGTTAGGATGATAAATTTCATGTTATATATAGTATTTTATCACAAATTATAAACAAATAATGAAAGCAACACAAAACAAAGAATTTTAAGACTGCAGAAAATGGGTAGACATAAGTATAGGAGGAAAACAAAGTGTCACTGGAGCCAAGGACTTGATCACTGATATCAACTGATGGCATCTGGGTTGACAATTCAGGTTGCTGAACATAGTGTACATACCCAGGAGGGTTAAGGCTGTACCAAGTAAATTAACAAAAAGCAACAGCCCTAACCAATTTGGCTCAGTGGATAGAGCGGACTCAAGGGTCCCAGGTTCAATTCCAGTCAAGGGCATGTACCTTGGTTGCGGCCGCATCCCCAGTAGGGAGTGTGCAGGAGGCAACTGATTGATGTTTCTCTATCATCAATGTTTCTAACTCTCTATCCTTCACCCTTCCTCTCTGTAAAAAATCAGTAAAATATATATTTTTAAAAACAACAATAAAGTATCAATCAGCAAGACTTTATGGGGTATTCTTAAAAAATAATTCAAAATAATAATGTCCAAGTGTCAATAAAGAACTAACAGAGTTCACACACACATACACACACACACACACACACACACACACACACCCAAAACTCTGAACACTACAACTTTGACTACTGCTCCTACCTACGTCTGTTTTACTGGTGCCTGATCTTCCACTGATCTCTCTGTATGTGATCTGTGCAAATTCTACTCAGTTTCCTCTTCTCACTCTACTATATGTTAGTGCCAAAGACCTTGTCCCCACCATACTACCCCCCATACTTTCTATTCTTGGCAGTTCCCCAAATACGACAAATCTAGGCACAGTGGAAAAGGTCACTAAAAATCTAATAGCTTACATGCAACATAAGAATTAATAGCAGAAACCTTGTTCATAGATGAGAGCTATATGAAAGAGTAACATTTGGACACTGAAAAATCAGACATGCATTCATGAACACAAAATTCACGAAATTCCCAGGAGGATAAAATGAAAATCAGAAGAGCAAAGTACTAATGGAGAAAATATGATACTAACTTGACTTCATTCTTTGAGCACCTGATATTCAATATCATTCTTCTGAAGTGTTTCGTTTGGTTCATCAGTTTGATTCATAATACCAGCCCTAGAAGAATAAAAATTCTCAATGGTCAGATTTGGAAGATGGGGTAGGGAGAATGTGGTCAAATAAAGGTACATGAGGTATTTCTTTGCTTGGCACCTAATGTGTTCTCATTACACAGTTGTTCAATTTTTTCCTCCCACCGTGCCTTACCCCAGATTTAGCTGGTTTACCCCCCCGGGGTGTGACTAAATTAGAGCGCTCTCTTTTGGGTGTGGTTTTCTTTCTCTGAATGAACTTCAAATGGAGCAGGAGATCTGAGTCTAGAGCTGAATCTTTCTGTAACCATGACACCTTGGGACAAAGAGACTTACTACCGCTTAAAGAAGCTACAACATTTGGAAGAGTAAGAATTAGCAGTTAATGTTATTTACAGAGTAGTTAACAAATGGATTGATGATCATATTTTGGGAATCCTGGCTGAGTGTTTAGGATACTGTAATTTAGAAGACATTGCAAATAATCGGAGCTTTTAAATCATTCAGGCCTGGCCCCAAATAAAATTGGTAGGCAGCTCGCTATCATCAATTAAGCTACAATTAAATGCTTGGCATTGTACATCTCATATCAGTTAGTCCTACAAATTTCTGTGAGGTGGATTCTATTATTCTATTTTTGTAGAAAGCAAAGTAAGTCTCAAGAAAGTAGTGAGCCCAGTTAGTGGCAGACGGTAACTTTAACAAGAATCTCTGTGTCTGGTGTTTTTCTGCTTCACCGTGATGCTTCATCTTCCATATGTCTGTCTGGGTCCTGTGAATTGTGAATTTGTATCTTTTATCTAGAGCTCAGATGGTAATTGTGATACTTAGTGGTGTTTGAGAAAGGGAGAGGGTTTTAACGTGTTAATCCTGCCAGCAATACAGTACAATATTTATATTTCAAAGGCAAACACTGGGAATTGGCAATGCTTAACATAAAGGAATTTATAATGATTAGTGAGTTTCACTCACTGGAGCGATATTCCTGGGGGACATGTTCTACAGATCTTACAGGCAGTTCTGAGATTATACTAGAGTCAGATTTCTCTACACTATGGCGTCTCAAATTCTATTTCTCAATTCACTATCAACTTTCTACACTTCAAATAAATACTGCTTCAAAATGAAATATTTCACTGCCTAAAAATTCCCTTCAGTTTTTACCTTATGAAAAGCATTAAAATTGTGGGGAATTTAAAAAAACCAACAACTACATTTCTGAATGAGCATAGTTTAAATTTTCTGGTAGGAAGCTCTCCTGGTATTTATCCTTCAGACCGTTCAAAAAGTTCGGCAGTTTGTCTAGGAATGTCTTCTAACAAATGTGTAAATTGGAGCCTCGTCTACCTTGGCAGTTGGAATTCTCCATCTTTCTTCAATTGAAGAAAATGATCTTTTACTGTTGTTTTAGATTATTTTCTCCCTCCAATTTTCTTATTTTGCTCTTCCTGGAGCATCTTTTAGATCAGTGGTTCTCAACCTTGGCTGCACATTAGAATCACCTGGGAATCTTTTTAAAATCCTGATTTCTGGGCCTCATCCTCCAGAAATTCTGTTTCTTTGTTATGGGGTGTGGCCACAATGGCAGCAGCAGGCAAGCAAGCTACCAAGGACAGGGGTGCAAGAGTGAGCACCTCCTGCCAACCCAGAACCTCTTGGGTGGGGCCACAACATTAGTAACGAAGAAACAGAATTTCTGGAGGATGAGGCCCAGAAATCAGGATTTTAAAAAGATTCCCAGGTGATTCTAACGTGCAGCCAAGGTTGAGAACCACTGCTTCAGATAGATATAGAATCTCTGGCTCTGTTGTACTATCTTTTCTTTTTGGCCAAATGTCATCGAGCTAAAGCATTCTGTTAGCTTAAGGTATAAAACATAATGATTTGACGTACATATATATTGCAAAATGATTATCACAATAAGTTTAGTTAAAACTTATCACCTCACATAACTACAATTTTTTTTCTTGTGATGAAAACTTTTAAGATCTCCTCTCAGAAATTTTCAAATATAAAATGCAGGGTTTTAAAATGTCAAATCCAAAAAAATCATTGCCAAGACCAATGTCAAGGTGTTAACACCCTATGTTTTCTTCTAGGAATTTTATGTTCCTGCCCTTAATCACTTGTGAGTTGATTTTTGTATATGGTATAAGATAAGGGTATAGTTCCTTTTTTTTGCATATGGCTGTCCAGCTGTCTCAATACCATTTATTAAAGAAACTATCCTTTCCCCATGTATATTGATGGCTCCTGTATTGTAAATTAATTAATCATTATGTATGGGTTTATTTCTGGGCTTTCTGTTTTGTTCACTGATTTATGTGTCTGTTTTATATCAATACCATACTATTTTATAATATGTTTGAAATCAGAAAGTATGATGTCTGTAGATTAGTTCTTCTCTTTCAAGATTAATTTAGCTATTTGGGATCTTTTGTTTTTCCATACAAATTTTAGGATTGTTTGTTAAGTTTCTGAGAACAATGCCATAGGGATCTTGATGGGGATTGCACTGAATTTGGAGATCATTTTGGGTAACAGGGACATTTTGGCAATATTACTTCTTCCAATACATGAGCATAGAATATTTTCGATTTATTTGTGTCTTCTTCCATTTCTTTCATCAGTATTTTAGTTTTAAATGTAAAAATCTTTCACTTCCTTGCTTAAATTTATTCCTACATATTTTATTCTTTTTGATGCATTTGTAAATGGGATTGTTCTCTTTATTTCATTTTCAAATAGTTCATTGTTAATGTACAGAAATGCAAATGATTGATTTTGTATCCTGAGACTTTACTAAATTTATTAGTTCTAATAGTGTTTCAATGGAGTGTTTGGGGTTTTCTGTATATAATATGATGTCCCTTATAAGTGGAGGCTATTTTACTTTGTCCTTTCTTATTTGGATGACTTTTATTTATTTTTCTTTCCTAATTACTCTGGCTAGAACTTTTAGTACTGTGCTGAATAAAAATGGCAAGAGTGGGCATCCTTGTCTTTTTCTTGATCTTAGGGCAAATGATTTAAGCTTTTCACTGTTGTGAATGGTGTTAGCAGAAGGCTTGTCATATATGGCCTTTCTTATGTTGAGGTTCCTTCCTTCTATAGCAGCTGTTCTCAACCTGTGGGTCATGACCCCTTTTGGTGGTCCAATGACTCTTTCACAGGGGTCGCCTAAGACCATCCTGCATATCTGATATTTACATTATGATTCATAACAGTAGCATCATTACAGTTATGAAGTAGCAACAAAGATAATTTTATGGTTGGGTCACAACATTAGGAACTGTATTTAAAGGGCCAGAAGGTTGAGAACCACTGCTCTATAGCCACTTGAGAGTTTTAACATGAATGGATGTTGAATTATGTCAATAGTTGCTTTTACTGAACTGTTGAGATGATTATATTACTTTTGTCTTTCATTTTGTTGATGAGGCATAGCATATTGATTGATTTGTGAATGTGGAGCCATCCTTGCATTCTTGGAGTAAATCCCACTTGATCATGTTACATGTATTGTTAAATTTGGTTTACTAATATTTTGTTGAGAATTTCTGCATCTATGTTCATCAAGAATATTGGCTTGTAGTTTTTTTTATGGTGTGCTCTTCTGGGTTTGGAATCAGATTACTGCTGCCTTCCAAAATTGTGTTTGGAACTGTTTCCTCCTCTTCTACTTTTTTAGAAGAGTTGAGAAAGATTGGTGTTAATTTTTCTTTAAATGTTTGATAGAATTTACCAGTGAAATCATCAGATCCTGGACTTTTGTTCATTAGAAGATTCTGGTTATTGATTCAATATATTCACTGGTAATTTGTCTGCATATACTTTATATTTCTTCATGATTCAGTCTTGGTAGGTTGCATGTGTCTAGGAATTTGTCCATTTCTTCCATATGCCCAATTTTTTGATATATAATTGTTAATAGTAGTTTCCCATGACCCTTTGTATTTCTGTGGTATCAGTTGTAATGTCTCCTTTTTCATGTACAATTTTGTTTACTTGAGTCCTCTTTTTTCTCTTTATAAGGCTATGTAAAAGTTTATCCATTTTTTTCCTCTTAAAAACACACAAAACAGCTCATAGATTCATCACTCTTTTGTACTATTGTCTTTTTAGCCTCCATTTTATTTACTTCAGTTCTGATCTTTGTTATTTCTTTCCTTCTACTAACTGAGCTTAGTTTTAAATTCCTTTTCTATTTCCTGGAGGTGTGAAAGTAGGTTGTTTATTTGACCTCTTTTCTCTTAAGGTAGGTGTTTATCGCTATGAACTACTTTTGCTCCATCCATAAGTTTTGATATGTTTACACATTTATTGGACTCAAGATATATTTTGATTTAGATTTCTTCTTTGACCCATTGGTTGTTCAGTAGCATGTTGTTTAATCTTTACATTTTTTTGAGTTTTCCAGTTTTCTTCTTGTAATTGATTTCTAGTTTCATACCATTGTGGCCAGAAAAGACATCTAACCTTATTTCAGTCTTCTTAAATGTGTTAAGACTTGTGGCCTAACATATAATCTATCTGGGAGAATGTTCCACATGAACTTGAGAAGAATGTGCATTCTGTTGCTGTTGGATGGAATGTTCTATAAGCTTCTGTTAGATTCATCTGGTCTCATGTGTTATTTAAGTGAAATGTTTCCTTATTGATTTTCATGCCCAAGTTCTGGAGGTTGTTAATAGTGGTGTCAGAATTTTAAGCCACAGTCTCTCTCTAGAGCCTGTGATGGACAGAATTTTAGAAGACCCTATGAACTTTGCCCTCTGGTGTTACTAATAAAATTGTGATATGTTTCATGGCAAAAGATATTTTACAGATATGATTAAAGCTTCTTCTAACCAGTTAATCTTAAGCGGAAGATTATTTGAGTGTGACTAATTTAATTACATAAATCCTTTAAAGACAGAAGTGTTTTCTGTCTGGTAGCAGAAGTCCCAGAGATTCAGAGTGTGAGGGACTTTGTACACCATTGATGTTTTAAAGATGGAGGCCTCACATGAGGTGTGTGGTGGCCTGGAGGAGCTGACAATGACATCTGTGTGATAGACAGCAAGGAAACAAGAAATCTCAGACCTACAACTATAAGTAGGTAGATTCTACCCTGCACACCCCCTGCTGGAGATTGAGCTGCAGTCTGGGACTGTGCCCTGACCAGGAATTGAAATGGTTACCTCTTGGTCAACACTCAACCACTGAGCCACACTTGCTGGGCTACTTCAATTCTTCTTTACTTAGGACCTGTGTTTGTGTTTTCCCCTCTGCCTGGGAAATTCTTCTACCAACATACTCCCTCCTCCTGGGCAACTCCTCATCATCCTTCAGAATGGAATTAAAACTACTTTCCCAGGAGAAGCCTTTTTTGATGCCTCAGACTATGCCTAGAGCTCCCACAAGACCCTCTATTTTGATTTCTTAGCTTTTGCACCATTTGAGAGTATATTGGTGTGATTTCTTTTGACAAATGTCTCAATTGGTCTCCTTTTTATTCTCAGTCACAGCATTTTGTTCACAACCATCAAAACAAGTTTCTTAGTTTTTGTTTTTTATATTCAGTCATTTGCTTTCCTCTTTATTATAGGTCTTCTCTACTTAGACTCTAATTTGTTGAGGACAGGTACCAAGCGTAGGTGCTCACCATTGCATCCTCACTGCTTAGCTCGGTGCCAGCCACAGGTGGCATTAGATAAACCATTCTGATGAATGAATGAGTAAAACTGAGTGGGAACTATGCAACCCTCTTTCCTCCCCTAATATCACACTATGTGCTGTTGTCAGCTGTGTTATGGAGTCAAGTACGGATTAACCTGTGCATTCACTGGTGGCTTTGAATTGTTTTTCTGCCAACTAAGAAAATTCCAAAAAAGGGTGGCTGCAAGTCATTAAAACACTAAGACGTCTTAATAGATTATTTCATGAAGTATCTAAATCATGCTCACTTTATTTCAACCATCCAGCTGTTTATAAAACCAATAGCTTAGCTTAGAAAACAAGGTGTAAATTGTGACCATGAGGGGAAATCTTTAAAAAGGGAAAATATATACCAGGCTAGAAACTAGGAAAACTTGAGTTGAACTTTGGCTGGGCTGAAACTATTATTAACCTCTCAGGGTCTATTTATCAAATTAGAGTTTGAGACTAAATGTACATGAAGTTTATTTTTTAATCTAATTTTCCAAAGTCATGCACCTATGACTACTTAATTTGGCAATGCTATTTTGAAGTTATTATTTCCTAGAGGTTCATTGCATATGATTAAAAAATTCTATAGGACTAATAATTTTTATAGACATACCTCACTTAATAGTAAGAAATGGATGAGTTCCAGTAATGCTGGCATTAAGTTGAGTTTTTATTAAGTTAGTCCACTTATCCTTTTTTTCTAATATATATCATTAATTTTATTTTTTATTGAGTTTATTGGGATGACATTGGTTAATAAATTATATAGGTTTTAGGCATATATTTCTATAATACATAATTTATATATTGTGTGTTTACCACTCCAAGTCAAGTCTCCTTCCATCACCATTTACTCCCCCTTCACCCCTTTTCCTCTGGCTATTCTGCTTTTCCTTATCTCTACTAGCCAGTTGTAGAATGATTCACTGGAAATACGAACTGCAATAAATTAACGGTAATGCTAAAATATTAATAAATGCTGAGTATGCAGAAATAAAAATAAGAAACAATAAAAATATGCAATAGTATTTTCTAGATAATGTTTATGCTTACAGAATATTCAATTCCTTAAGCTTGATCAAGCTGGCCCAGTTTTCCCCCAACAGTCTCAAATTACTTTTCCACATACTACTTTTAAACCAAAGTAATTCTCAACTTTTTCCCATAGCATACATTTCTTCAGCCTCTTTTGTTCAACTGTATTTAGCAATCTTGACACAATTGTAAAATCAATTTATTCAGCCAAGTATTTGACAGACATTTATTAAGGTTCCACTTTTTGCCAAGCAGGAGAAGATACGGGCATATCAGAAGGAACTTAGTCGTATTGAGCCCTTTTGTGAAGTATATTATGAGACTTGTCGCTGTCTCCCATCAAGCCAATGTTCAGACTGCACGC
>NW_006291549.1:1445994-1446548 GCF_000327345.1 Myotis davidii
AAATGTTCTACATCACATAATTTTAATCTCATAATGGTTTTTTTAATGTAAAATATCTTTTTAAAAAATATATATTTTATTGATTTTTTACAGAGAGGAAAGGAGAGGAATAGTGAGTTAGAAACATTGATGAGAGAGAAACATCGATCAGCTGCCTCCTACACACCTCCTACTGGGGATGTGCCCGCAACTAAGGTACATGCCCTTGACAAGAATCGAACCTGGGACCCCTCAGTCTACGGGTCGACGCTCTATCCACTGAGCCAAACTGGTTAGGGCCATTTGTTAGTTTGAAATATTCTCAGTCCAACAATATCCTCCACACTAAAATTATAATTGTTCTTTGATATATAACATTGATTTTAATACCACTCTCATTTTTTTTTCTTTTTATTTTATTTTATTTTTTTAGGTTTATTAATATATTTTTTATTGATTAAGATATTACATATGTGTCCTTGTCCCGACGTTACCCTCTACCCCCCACCCCGTTGTCCGTGTCCATTCGTTAGGCCTATATGCCTGCATGTACGTCCTTTGGTTGATCTTACACC
>NW_006291549.1:1448113-1464047 GCF_000327345.1 Myotis davidii
GTTAGGTTAATTACAGGTTGCAAATGGCCGGGGCATTCATATGCAAAAGCCTCTGCGGCAGCCTGGGTGGGCGAGGTCTCAGGGAATCAACGGGCGGAGCAAGCAGCCATGGCGGGGCCTCAGCCCTGCCCTAAGGAGACGCGCGTCTCAGTGTCCCGGTAACGGCTGCAAGCATCTCTGAGGGAAAGCTGCCCTCAAGATCGCCCGCTGCCAGACAGTCCAGTTTCTCCCCATATGAGTCCTGGGTCCCCAGAGACTTCCCGGAACCGGAGATCAGAGCCATCAGGAGCTTGTGACGCCCTCTGGATTCAAAATGACAGCCGCGTCCTCAGGTGCCAGCCCCTTTCCACGCGCGCGAGCCCCCTACCTCTGCGCTTCTCTTCTGCAGCTTCTCTGGCTCTCAGTGTGCTTTTCTTTCCTTCTAGTTGTAGAATTTACAGTCAGCCAGGCTTCCTGTGGTTCTGGATGATGTCCGTATTGTTTTTCTGAGGTATTAATCAATTGTTGCGAGCGGCATCAACTTCCCGGTGTTTATCTCTGCCGCCATCTTAGTTTCTCCCCTTGTAATAATCTTTTTTTTCTTTTTAAATAGAGGTAATTCCAAAGTAAAAGTAACACATCCACACTATTAAAATTTTTGAGAGTACAGAAAAATAAAAGGCGGGGCGGGGGGGGAGTTCCATGGGCTTTTTCACCTTTGGGCTCAGCTTGTCACATCTGACATTTCATAAAGGCAGCAGCCAAAGCCAAAGAGGGCTGTGATTTGCATTATCTGTGAATCACTTATTGCAAGAAACACTGCCTTCAAGGAATTGCACATTGCACACTAGACCAGACTACATTCGGTTTTCAGTTCCTATTTGACAACAGGTCGTGGCTGCTCTTTTTTCAATGGCTATTTGCCGTGTTGTTCCTGTCCCTCTATTGATTTTAGAAGAATGGTTCTTTAGCTATTTAAACAAATGCCAAAAAGATGTCTGTAAAGTAAAATGCCATAGTATAATAGGATGTGCGGACAACCTGACTATATGTAACACTGACTATACGTAGCCTTAGTTGGTGGCAAAGGTTTGATTCACGGCTATCTGACCTACATGCAGAGCTCTGGCAGCTGAGGCGAGAGAGCAGCCTGGCCCTCCCGCAGATTACAAAGCTCCCCAGTATTTCAGGTGCACGGGAGGTCTCCATGGAACACCGGCGTGCAGATTTCTCTATATTCGCTTATGCAGTAACTTGGGAGTAAAGCTGCTACGTCAAGCTAAAATTGTTATTCTGATAGCAATTACAGTGCATTTTTTAGATTAGTTTTCTTCTTTGATGTTGGTTTGGTAATAAAACCAAAAATCAGTAATTAACACACCACATTAATAAGTCCCACGGCTAATTTCCCTTCAAATTCAAAGACATACCAAGAAGAAAATGAACTTTGGATTTTGGCATGTCTATACCCTCAAAGTAGCTGAACTACAGATTTTTAAATTGTCTTTTGGAAATAATTGACTCTAAGCTAGAGATTTTGTTGGCTAAATTTTGTCCCAAAGCCATTTTTTAAACGACGAAGTTTATAACTACTGCAAACAAAGAGTAATAAGGAAAGTGCTGATGACAGTGTAATTTACAAGAGTGGTGTTTGGGGTTTTTTTTAAACTACAACAGAACTGGAAATTAGGACTCCTGGGTTCTCTCATTTGTCTTGCTACAGATTCCCTTTGTAACCGGGGTGAGTCACTTGGCCATTTTCTGTGTGACTTGGCTCTACCTGGGGGGTAGGGGGTGGGGGCTGAAAGACGGAGTGTGGCTTTGAATGAAGGAGAGGGAAGGCACTGCGAAGGTGCAGAGGATCATATAGCATTTCCTCCTCTCTCAGGTTTTACTTTTCATGAAGATTATTAACACTTGGCAAAGAGCCCTTACTTGACAATTTATTATCCTGTTCAAATCCAGGTAGGTTAAACGTTTACACTTTTTATACCAAAAGTCAAGTCTCTTGTGCTTTACAAAAACCCCAGATACAACCTGGTGAAAAAAAAAAAAAAGATCATGAATTTCATTTGAAAAGCCTCTTTTTTTCTGGCACGTGCACTCTGCATTATAATGAAATATTCCATTGAAACGTCTGCTCTGGCACCGCGAACGGAGAAAAGGCTTGTGTTTGTATACTCTGTGAAGTTGAACAACAATTTCCAACATATGTTAGGAGAGGCTGCCCTCTTTGGAGATGGGAAAACGGATAGCTCCAGAGGGAAAAGAAAGCCGAGCGCTGAAAAGTTTTTGTTAATCTTTTACTGGTGCAGCAGAACTGGAAACAGAGCAGCTTGTTGGCTGTGGGGAAGGCTGGAGCCCAGGGCCCAGCCCACAGGAAATGAACACTGTCCTCCTCAGCGAGGCTACTTAAGCGGAGAGAAAACATTTACAGTACTGGTAATTACGATGGTTTTCGGCACCTAAATTGTCATAAATCACTTTTATAAAAGCCATCTTCGCACCAGTCAAAATTTGAAAGCTGCAAAATATATTCAGCTGGTGGGTAGTTTGAAATGGTGGTACATATGTTTGGAATAAATACATGTTATAATTATGGTTTTTAATACTGGGAGGTTTCTTAGGAGGATTTATACCCACATACTGATGATAATGGAGTACATTGTGAACATAATAAAGTGGTGATGGGTGGCATTTGTTCCGGCAGTTCTACAAAATACTGCCTCCAAGTCCAAGGGGGTATGTTTCTATATAAATCCCCATACATCAAGATAAAAATATACTTCTCAATGTATTTCCTGGAACAACCTACCTAGAGAGAAAATACCTGCATTTTCACAACCAATTCGTGGATCTTAAAACATAATTATGTCTTATTGCATTGTTGATCCCAGAGCAGTGTTTGAATTAAAAAGGAGTGCCAATAGAATTGGTAGAAAGTAAAAGAGCTCTATTTTATAGCCAAGAGCATAGTGGAATGAAATCTAGTTTTAATAAAAGACTAGTATCATAATAAGCAGATGAGTCTAACAGGTAATTAGAATTTCTATTACATATGTATTACCTAACACCAAAGCTGGTCCTACCAAGTAGAAAACAGAGGCTGGGGGAGATGATAATGAGTTATATACATTGGCAGGGTCAAGGAGGAATCTGAGTGACTTATTTACATACTTCTGACACTTTTGGACAACTAAATTTTGGGCTGTGAGGGTCTTGTTTGAGATCTTTCTCTATAATAATCATTCATTCGATTATTCAATCATTAATAATTGCTAAGAACCTCTTATAATGCCAGGCACTACTCTAGCCCTGGAGCCAGAAATATGATTAAATTGTCATCTAGCTTTTGAGGAATTCCTGCTTTTGAGAGAACCAAAGCCATAAACAAATAATTTCAATACAACATATTATGTGCACTAATAGAGGTGTGAATATAATTTTTGTCTTAACACGCATTGCCATTGTAAACACTGCGATAGATAACATATACTATCGGTTTGTTGCTGCTGGGGACTGGTCAGCGATTATAGCAGCCTAGGTAAGGAACTTGTTTAAAACCGAGCTTGGTCAGCAGTTTCAGAATGGTATCCTATAGCTCTTGATCTTGCTTCACTTCCATAGCATTTATGCTATGGACCTCCTATTACTGCTAGTGCAAGTATTCCATAGGATCCATTTCCTATACTGAAAGTTTGTGCCTTAGACCAGAAAATGTGATTGGACTGCGGAGGTAACAGCCTCCTTTAGGAATGCAGGGCCTCATCACAGTAAAACAGGCAGGAATAGGGTATCATATCAGGATTTTGCTCTCGATCCCCCAGCTACATATCTGTTTCTACCTCCATAGCTACACCATGTTAGCAAGTTCTATTTTAGAGGTTTCATTCCATTTTTCACTTCTGCTTTGCCATAAATCATTTACCTTTCTGGAGAGAAGATTTTGACTGGGAATGAAAGTAAGAAGGGTATAAGAAGGAAGACAGAAGAAGTGGGTGATGCTCAAAAGGAGCCTGGGCAGGGACACCAGACTACAGTTCTGGAAAGGAGTCTCCCCCCCCACCCCGACCCCACCCCGCCCTTTGTGGGTGGGTGTAGGTGAACACACACCCTTTTCAGGTTGCTAGGTGATATTCATGGCAATACCCTCTTCAGGGAGTAGAACATCTTCCTTGTTTTTAAAGCAAAGTTACGAAGGTATGTTTTGGAGTAGCATATCTTTTCAACAACCGATAAAAAAAAATATTTGAGATTCAGTATGTGCCAGGCATTGTGCTAGGACCTGGAAATTAGATGATGAACAAAACAGCATGTGCTCTCATAAAGTTATAATCTGGTGAATAAGACAGTGACTCAGTGCTTAGAAGGAAAGGAACACAATTCCAGGACGTAGCAGCCAAGAAAATGCAGCATGCCAAACTCTTGTTAGGGGTGCATATTTGACTGATGGCCCATTGCTGTGCTCCTGGATCCATTCCCACAAGAGCACCAAGACTGCCCTTCCCAAGAGCTGCTCCCCCAGTGAATGAGCACAGCAAGCTCACTGCTGCAACATATGCAGTGGCTTGCTCTCGGAACTCATAGAAACAGAGAGTAGAATGGTGGTTGTCAGGGGCTAAGAGTTGGGAGAAATGGGGAGATGTTAGGGTATAAACTACCAGCTATAAGATGAATAAGTTCCAAGGAGGTAATGTGCAGTGTGATGGCTAGAGTTAACCATGCTGTATTGTTTCCTTGACAATTGCACTGAGAATAGAACCTTAATGTTCTCACCATAACAATAACAACAACAACAAAGTTGTAATTGTGTGGGTTGAAGGATGTGTTAACTAATCTTATTGTGTGATAAAACTTAACATGATGTTATATGTCAATTCTTAGGAAAGCTAGAGGAGCCCCAGCAACCTGACTGAAACTTTCTTAGGACTTGGCTGAGGTCTGCGCTCTGCCTGCCCAGTCATCCTCATTCCCCCCTCTCATTCACAGGAGTCAGACTGAGCACCGTGGTCCGAGGCTCTCCCTGTCTTCTCTAGTTCCTTCCCCTTTATCCTTTATAGCCATCTCTTGTACAGCTAATCCTCTGTGTCTGCTTTGCAGAGGACCTGAACTAACAAGTGGTGTCCTGAGTCATCTGACAAAACAGCAGGATGATGGGGATCGAAAACTGCTCGCTCATCACCTAGCCAAAAGAGAAAAAAAAAAAGCATCCTGAGTGGCATGTGGGACGCAGATAATCCCTAACACATGGTGGTGGCCCAGTTGCTCAAGAGTTCCTTGTGGTGAGCTGAGAAAATGTCCTGGTGAATGGGAGCACCAATGAAGGTGCAATGTGTCCTGCATTTGACAAAATGTGGGGAGAGGGAGGGGCAATGCCTACAAGGGCAGTGGAGTTGACTAGATGCAGCTAAATTGTTTTGACACCCTATAGAGGGATAATGAGAGAATGGGGCTGTTAACAGGGTGAAAGGCTAAGTGTGAGAGGCAGAAGTTCTCTTTAGCTGCTTACAGAGAGGCCCTTATCTCCTTCAGTGGAATAGCTTACATAGCTGAGTAGCAGATGAGGGACCTCATAGTCAGACTCCCAGTGTTCTGAGACACATTTGATGTTTGAGAGCTCAGCCAAGGCAAGTCTGTTCTGCTGAAGTCAGGGCCCTGATCAGGGAAACTTGGGACCCCGAACATCGGATAGGAAACTGGATGAGTGACTCTGAGGATGTTGGCTCTACAGACCTCCATGGACCCTCAGAGATTGAATAGGTGCTCCAGTATTTCCTAGTAAGATGTTAGAAGACATGACAAGACCTTGTTTCTGAAATGCAACAGGTGTTCTCCTCAGGAATTGCTCCCACCTTGTCTCATTGTTGGGTCAAAAAGTAGAGTTAAGTTCCAGCTCAACTAGTTGGGGATGTGCTAGCCCTGATAAGAGAGGAAGGAGATTAGTCAGTGCTTACAGTGAATCTAGTTACTAGATGGCTTATACCAGCAGTGGGGAGGGAAGTAGCATGCGATTGGATTTTGAAGGTGTCTGATCAAGAGGCCAGAACTTATGAGTGAATAAGCAAGAATTTATTGACTTTGGGGGACTGGACTTAACATGCTGGCAAGGACCCAGGGGTTAGGACAAAACCACTGCTTGCATGGCTCTAAGTCACGTAGAGAAAGTGCTGGTCAATGCTGAGTGGAATGGAAATGCCTTAGTTGTCTCTGCACATGATACAGGAGGGAATAAAGAGTCTGGTGGAAATAGTCATGCTAGAATGGATATATTATGTCAGGTTAAAACGCTTATTAGAAGATTATATTCAACAAGAGCCCAGAGGACTCACCAAGGCCAGTAGCAATAAACTGGTGAGAGATGACAAACCCCAGTGTGAGGATTGTAATGCAGGCCCCCGAGATTTTGGAACAAGGCCATGTCTCCTGCAGCAGAGAATTATATGCCTCTTGATTAACAGATCTTGGTAGAGACAAAACAGCTGACCATGGGATACGAACTGACTACGCACCTAGAGCTGCCCAGTATCGGGTGTGTTCTACCAGAACTACCAAGTCATGAAGTCTGATGGGCCCAGCAGCACCACAGTCTATCTTAAGCTGGAAATGGCACAGCCCAGATAAGCTGCTTGGGCAGGAAGCTCAGATCCCCTTGTCATCCACCACAGTCATGCCAGGATCTCTCTCCTACTCACATCTACGTTTGCATGGAGAGGGCATGAAGGTATGTCCTGTACACCTGAAGGAGAAGTAAAAACCTGAGTTTGGTTTACAGATGAGTACCTTGGCATATGGGTGCAAGCCCGAAATGAGTGATGGCTGCGTCATAGCCACATTCAGTGGTGTTCTTAAAAGACAGTGAAGAGGGAAAACCTTCCCAAGGGTGGCGCTGCAGTCAGTTCATTTGTTCATCGAGGTACAGCACATGCTATTTGATGTTCAATCCATGAATAAATCAGAGAATGAACCCAGAGCACGGGCGACATTGAACACTGTATGATGACTTGTATTGGCAAGAAAAGGATCAAATTGTCACAGAAGTTGAATATCTAGAACTTCTAGTCTCCAGTAGACAGAAGACTTGAATAAGCAGGAAGGAAAAAATTGCCAACCAATTATGGCCATCCCACAAAGATAGGACTCCATCGGAGCTCTCGGAATGTTACTTGACACAAAGTGCCTTCTTTTAGAATAAAGTACTCAATGAGGTCTTTCTCTACTTCAATGTAAAAAGTAGACCAGGTTGTGGCAAAAATGAGGCTACATTGAAAGCCAGACTAGGAAATGCATTTTGTGTGAATGTACTTTCCTACAACTCGGAGCAAGTATTTAAGGGAACAACTGAAAGAAGATGAGAGAAGGTCTTTTGGTTTAAAAAATTTTTTTTTATCTGCCTCAGAAATACTTTGCAAAGTGAGTACAGATGTGCAGAGTCAATGGCACATTTATCTCAACAACACTTTAAAGGACATTGTTGGCTCCACTTAAAACCAGTTTGCCCTCAATATTAGTCAGATTTTGTCCTCTTCCTTTAAAATTTCTGTAAGTAGAATATTAACAAATATGATGCTGTTTTATTTATTTGTAAGGCTATACACGTGACAAAAGGAGTGAAGTCTGCCATTAAATATACTAAACCAAGAAAAAAAAATAGATTCAGACTTACATATGTCACATCATAAATTATAATGCTAATATTTATTTTTCATGTACTTTACCCACATATTAAAATAAGAATTATACCATAAATATGTACTAAAGAAAAGTAGCATTATAAAACATTTTTCCTATAATAAAAACTGGTGACATTTCTGGTTGGATTATTGGCATAGATTTTTTTTTAAAAAAAAATCACTGGTTAGACTATTCTTGAGCTCTCAGAGCAAAAGCATTCCATAGGAAGCCAAGAAATATAATTTTCCAGCTGTTGCAAGTAGGCATATTTTGGCATGTTTTAGAACCAGTGAAATGTAAGGAAATGTTAACCAGCTAATGGTTGGAATTCATTTTTATTTTTAATGGCTTGGAGACAAGATTTACAAGCCACTGATTTTTATCTTATTTCACAGTGCCTTTGTCACAAATAAAGCCCGAAAATGGGCGTCATAAAATCCCAATGACTCCCTAAGATCCTTGGGTGATGCGCACATGAAAATGACCCTCAGAGACCTGGACACATCTCCTTGTTTTCCATTTTGCTTGTGATGGAGAAAAGATGAAAGGTAAGCGTTGCCTTTCATTCTGCATTTCAAATAAAAATCTCATCAAATGAGTAACAGCTGAGTAGCAACCAGTATCAATGGCAAATCCAAACTGACCATTTTTGCAGAAAACACCCCAAATTAGATCCACCTGAAAAATGGCCACATCTATTCACAGCCCCAATCAACAGAACCTTTGTCCATTCCATGGTGGCTGACTGTAACACCACTTAGCAGAGAGTAGAGCAAACCCACGTGGCAGTTTGGTAAAGCCTCTGGACTTCTCTTCAGAATGTTTCAAATTCTCATCTAAAGCATGTTTTAAGAGAATAAAGTGAAATAGATAATATTACAAAAATTCAATTATGGAAATATAACTCAAAACATTTAGAACAATTTTACGAGGTAGTGGTACATGTGCTTCTGTATTCATGCATCAAATAACAGGATCTAGCAACAGGTCTAGTAACTACCATAATTTCAAAATAGAGATGAGTGTACATAGTAATTTTGAAATATCTGAAGTAGCTATACTGTGTTATAAAAATATCTGTGATTTCTATTAGTGTCCACATCACAGGTACTATATTTTCTAATATTGTTTACATGCATTATTTAAGAAATGCTACTTTCCAGTTAGAGTTTAGTGAAAGCAGTAACTTAATAGTCTTTCTGTCCAAATTCACCGATGCCTGAATTCTAGCCCTGGTGCAGAAAAGGGACCTAATACTTCAATAAAATAAAATACTTCATTTTTCTCTGTGTCAGGCATTGTGTGGGGTCATCACACATTCATTCACTCGCCTCAGCTCACAGCATTCTATGAGGTGGGTAATACTGACTTCATGTTACAGAGGACGACTCGGAGATGCAGAGGGCTTCTTACCCAGCGTCCGGGCTTCAAAGGTGTGACTGATCCCAAGGCTGCCCAATCCCTTGGTCTTTTTGCTCTAATATCCTTTTTCCCAAAACAAAATCTGTTCCTGATGAATAATCTTAGACAAGAAGATTTCTCCTCTATAGCAATCACCTGGATCACTCTTTTATTAAAATAACACATGTGTGTGTGTTTATTTTAAATAAGTTCAAAACCCCGGTGGGAGTCAGCAGAGTTAAATGATACACTAGTCATGTATTTATCAATGTTCTAACTGAACCCAGTTCAAGCTCCTTCCTGGACTCCCAGGTTATAGTCCCCTCTTCTCTAGTTCTGGTCCCTACATTATCTAAATAGAAATGAAGGTTGGCACTCTCTATTCCCCCAAATGATAAACTTCATTAGCTTATACTGACAAAAAGCTCTTTCATTTAATTCTCCTTTAATAACCAGCTCTCCATTTGTGCAGTAAGTGGGTAGCTCGGGCCCAATAAGACCTCTGCCTTCCCCGAGTCAAAAAGGAAGCCAACAGCTGCAGCTTGATCCTCCCAGAGTTTCCAACCTCAGTGTTGCCTGAGAGAGACAGTGCTCCTTCTAATAAGAGGTCATCCTGTCTCCCGGGCTCATTACGAGCTCCTCCTGATCAGAGGCTGCTGGTTCCAAACAGTGCCAAATTATGCGAGGTGGTTTCTCTTTCTATGTACTACTGTCCACCGGGGATGGGACTGAGGCCACTAAAATAATTCTATGTGGGAGACTAACTCATATTTAAGAGAAATATTTGGATACTCGGTGTATTTTAACTTCAGGATAGAACTCTTAGCAATTCCCAGAAGAAATGGTTTATGTAACTTACAGGAATCCTAAACATGATAAATGTATCATACACATGTTTTGATGTCAAGGATAGAATTTATCCAATATAAGATCAGACAAGTTTAATAAACCACTTAAGTGTTATAAGGCATGCTTCATACTAGGATGAGTTATGTTCCTGTCTGTGGTTCAGTGTATATGTTCTATCGTTTTGAATATTAAATTTAAAAAAACCTTATATAAATAATTTGAAAGGTCTGATTTAAAGCAACAAATGCTAATAAAACAGAATGGAAGGCTGATAGACCTTCCGTAATTCATGTAGCTTGCTTAGGAAAGGTATAATAGGGTAGTATTAAAGATAGAGTCCTAGAATTTTCTTTAATAAGTCTCTTTAAAATCATATTGAGTAGCCTAAATTTTTCAAAGATAAATCCATTAAATTTGCAGAATCTTGAACATCAACAATTATAAAATTTGGTTAGCATAACCTGTTTTAACAACTAATTTCCCTGAAAACATGTATTTCTAAAAATATCGATCCTTTAATTGTGCTTTAGTATGCCAGCTCTTACAGATATTCCTTATACTTATGCTGAGTAGCATTTCTGCTAGAAGGTCAAGTGAGAAAAAAGTATTTAAACCAAACAAATCTATTTTTTTTTCACATTATAACAATAGCACAGTAGTGTTACATTGGTTGAGAGCCTGAAGCTCAGCTTTTTATAGAAGAAGTGACTTTAGGTAAAGCTTCTTCATGATACTACCTTTAACAAATCAGGAGTTAAGAAAGCACCTAATTAGAATTTGAAAATAATATTTTCTTATGAAAATGATTACAAGTTGCCTGGCCAGTGTTGCTCAGTGGTTGAGCGTCAACCCATGAACCAGAAGGTCACGGTTTGATTCTTGGTCAGGGCATATGCCTAGGTTGTGGGCTTGATCCCCAGTTTGGGGTGTGGAGGAGGCAGCTGATCAATGGTGAGACCATTGATGTTTCTATCTCTTTCTCTCTCCTTCTTCCTTTCTCTCTGTGAAATTAATAAAAACATATTTTTTAAAAAGAAAGTGATCACAAGCAACTTTGAGAATATTTTTGAAAGACCAGGATTATTTGATGGATTTTAAGTAAATTGATTCAGCTAAGCCCTGGCTGGGTAGCCAGTTGGTTGGAGTGCCATCCGGTATGCCAAGGTTGTGTGTTCACTTCCTGGTCAGGGCACATTTAAGAATCAACCAATAAATGCATAAATAAGTGGAACAACAAATCGATGGTCCTCTTTCTATGTGTCTCTCCCTCCACCCCTTGCTCTCTAAAATCAATACATAAAAATAAAATCTTAAGTGGTTAATATTAAAAAATAACAAATCGATTCAGCAATATTAGTTGGTTGCTCTCTGGTTTCTATCACATATGACCTGTGGCTAGCACGAGTGTTAGGGCACAAAGGTCTTTCACTGTCTTCCAGACAGGAAGTCTGCTCTGGGGAACTGCCGCCTCAGCACGCCCGGCTTCATCTTGCACCCTGATGTTATGTAAGGCATCACTACCTTTAAAATGCATGGACCAATCCTTATTTGCATTGAATTCTTTATCCTTTGATCCTTCATCATAATGTTGTTTCGCTGTGTCAAAAAGCTTCAAAGCTTTGGCTTGAGCAGTAGCCAAGCTCAAAGCTGAATTAGATCCTGACTTCACAACATCTTAAATCTTTTCCATCTTAGCCTGAAATCTAGCAATTTTATTTGAGTTAATGGACAGCAACCATGACTAAACTACTTTCAATCATTTTAAGGACCAGGTCTGCAGTTTGAGTCCCGGTTTGAGCTAATGAGACTAATGTTTTAAAGAAACAGAACAGAATGGGCACTTATAGAAAGGAGCATTGCTCTATAAAGTAATCCCTTTGGGAAGCCATATACTTAGTTCAATAATGATGTTATTTCTCAAAACAATTTTGGAGATTTTCCTTTGGCCTTCAGAGAGAGAGTATGGTTGCAAAGGTAAACACGTTTCTATTTCTTTATAGCTGAGGAAGTACAATTCTCAGGCTGCAAAATCAGCTGTGCAAAAAAAAAAAAAAAAAAAAAGAGTAGCTTTTCTTCCTCTAACTAAACTTAATTTCAATCTTATTCAACTCAGGTTAATTCAGTCAATCATTTATTCAGCCAGTTGAGGTTTTTCTCCCACACTTTCTTTCCTTGGGTTGCCTCCAAGTTCTGAGTCTTTAAGTCATAGCGTGGTGTCCCTGAGGCAGGAGGGGACTACTGGTCCTCACAAATGATCCTTTACTCTTCCTGGCACTTACTGGTCTCTGGGCAGACTACGCATCCCTGCTGACATCCTCAAGATGGCCCGTTCTCTGGGCTCACGTTTCCAGGCCGCGCTCCTGGCCAGACTGGGAAGCTGCTTGCAGCTCCCCTGAGCCTGTCCTTTTCACCCCACAGAAATGTCAGGAGGCCCCTTTCTTTGCTCCTGGGTGCCGGGCGATTGGTGGAGCAGCATCACACTCATGCTGCTCTCACAGGCTCCCTGGCCCCAGCTTCGCCTTCTCTGCTGCTGTGCTGGTCAAGGGGCGGGAGGGAAGCAATGAGAGGCTTGCTGTCTCCACTTGGGAAACGAGGCACAATCTTCCTTTGCTTGGACCCCACCCTACTTGGGCAATTCAAAATTTCATTGGGGATATGACAAACCTCACACTTTGATCATCACTGCATCATTTTTTCTAAATTGATTGCTTAGAGCAGTGGTTCTCTAACCTTCTGGCCCTTTAACTACAGTTCCTCATGTTGTGACCCAACCATGAAATTATTTTTGTTGCTACTTCATAACTGTAATCTTGCAACTGTTATGAATCGTAATGTAAATATCTGATATGCAGGATGGTCATAGGCGACCCCTGTGAAAGGGTCGTTCGACCGCCAAAGGGGTCGCGACCCACAGGCTGAGAACCGCTGGCTTAGTGCATCAACTATATGCTCAGAGTTGTTCAAGGCTGTGACTTTTGGTTCTCCCAAACTTTCCTCTGAAACTATGCTCCGCCGTAAGTTTGAAGTCACAGTGTAGTGGATGGGAGCATATTTCTAGGCCAGACTTGCTGGGATTGAATCCTGGCTCTGTTATTGCACGCTGTTTTAGGGCCTGGAACTCTCCCTGCCTCAGTTTCCTCATCTGGGGAAGTAGGAATGATGATACTAGTGCTTGCCTCATGGAATTGTTATGGGGATTGAGGTGTCTGTCCATAGTAAACATCATGTACTATTAGTTACATTTGGAAAATAAATTCTTTAACTACAAAAGCTGAGTATTAGCTCTTTTTCCCTGTGGTGCCTGATGCTCTCTGAGTGGGATGGGGACAGGAACAGGAGGAAAATTTGGAGAGTGGTGCTGTGATCATTAATTTTGTGTGTCAGCTTGACTGGGCCATGGTGTGCCCTGATATCTGGTTACACATTTTTGAGGGTATGTTTGTGAGGGTGTTTCTGTGTGAGATTAATTTTGAATCTGTAGACTGAGTAAAGCATTATCCTCCCCAATGTGGCTGAGCTGCATCTAGTTCATTGGAGGCCTGAGTAGAACAAAAAGGTGGAGGAAGGAGAATTCACTCTCTCTTCCTGTCTTTGAGCTGAGACATTGGTCTTCTCCTGCCCTTGGACTTGGGCTTGGACTGGAATTTATATCATCATCCCTCCTGGTGTTTAGGCCTTGGAACTCAGACTACAGCTACATCATTGGTCTCCTGGGTCCACAACTTGCTGACTGCAGGTCATAGGACCTGTCAGCCTCAGTCACTGTGTGAGCCAATTCCTTACAATAAACTCTCTGTATAGACAGCTGACCCTTGAACAATGCAGGGGTTGGGAGAACCAATGCCCCACAGTTGAAAATCCACATAAAACTTTGACTCGCCCAGAACTGAACTCAAGTTGTCTCTCAGTATCCGCAGAGGATTGATTCCAGGACCCCTGTGGATACCAAAATCCACGGGTACTCAAGTCCCTTTTATAAAATGGCCTAGATCCGTGGTCGGCAAACTGCGGCTCGTGAGCCACATGCGGCTCTTTGGCCCCTTGAGTGTGGCTCTTCCACAAAATACCGGCTCTTCCACAAAATACCTACTTCGCATGGGCCACGAAGTTTCAATCGCACTGTATGTGCGCGCAATGCATACAGCTGGCCCTCCATGGATGCGAAACCCAGTGGTACAGAAGGCTGACTGTAGATTTCTTAAAAAAAAATAAAAAAATAGATCTCCGTATAAATGGACCCACACAGTTCAAACCCATGTTGTTCCAGGATCAACTGTATTCCTATTGGTTCTGTTTCTCTGAAGAACCCAGACCAATACAGACAAAGAATAAAATTTCAAAATGTTACCCAGCATGATCTCCTCAAAACATTCTCTTTCTCCCAGTTCCCTCATTTCCTTCTTTGCTCAACTTAGTTTAGCTGGTTCAGACCAGAAGTAGGAATAAGCAGAGGAAAAGCCTCTGCTGGGAGTCTGAGGTTCCTCCTGGTATTGGTATCTGGACATGACCTGGCAGGTTCTTATCCCTGGAAAGTGTGGATGTCATGAGTTAGGACACAACTGGCTGTGTCTATTCAGGGCTGCCTCCACACCCTCCCTGCTGAGAACTGATGGTGTTAGTCATATATGGACTTCTGATTTTTGAATTGCGTTTTTTTACTAGAAGATTTATTTTCAACAGGGACATGAGATAAATGATATGATTTATTTAATATAGACATTTATTATTGCCAATATCAAAATTGCTCGCATTAGAAGCTTCAGGTTCAGGAGATCCCATTTGTCAAAAAAAAAAAAAATCTGTTATCATGTATTTTATCTTGCTCCTGTGATTTATAATGAGAACTGAAATATCTGAATCTTCTGTGTCCTGATCCTCTTTCTAACACTGTGTCTTGTTGCGGTCTTTGGCATGTTATTTAATCTCTGACTCAGATCCCCATTGGTGAAATGAAACTGTTAAGAATATTTGCCTTCTACAGAATTGTTGTGAAGATTAGTCAGTCGATGTTTGCAAAAAATTTTCTAACCATGGAAAGAGCTCTATCACTGTGGACTCTCAGAAGGTGTACTGCCCACATTTTGCTTTTATAGAATGTCCAGTCTTTAACAGATCCTTCAAATGTGGTTTGCGGGCCAACAAATTTAGTGTTTTTGCACTATTAATGGTAACATTTAAATTTTTTTGATTTATTGCAAATTCAAGGAATTCCTGTATATTGCCATGATTATTTGTGGTGCTATCTAAACATACACGCATGTACACATATACACGTTTATGCATGTATTATCTGTATGGATGAATTTCTGATAATATTTGTAATGTATAATGTGGCTTTCTGTAGGTTAGCAGTTTTAATTATTCATCTTCCATGTGCAGTGCCAGATTTTTCCCAGAATGTAACAGGGGGTTGTTAATCTAAACCATTTTTGCTTTTGGGGGGATGGTGTGGGGGGGGAGTGGACAAGAACAGGTGTGTGGGGGGGTGGACAAGAACACACAGTCTTTGACTTAGGACAAAATGGCACAACAACTATTCTGTTCAACCTATAATCATTTCAAAGTCATAGTATTAGTGAAACACTCTAAACTAAGTTTTGCATTTGGATTATCGACTTCTGTTCAAAAATGCTGCTAGATTTCAGTGGACAGTGGACAGGAGTATCAATTTTCTTATTCCACTGAGGTTTTTGAGTATCTAGAGGGAGACAGAAACGACAAATAGGACCAATATGTTTTCCTCTAATCCCATTATTTATTGCTTTTATGGTTTACTGTCTCAAAGCATGCCATGTAGCAGGCACCATCTACTGATCACATCAAATTAAATCAAGAAGAGAGCAGGGCTGCATCCTATTTTATGAGTGATAAACACTGTTGTAATTGCCCAGTTGATAAACACTGTTGTAATTGCCCAATGGTCACTGGAATGAAAATTGTCAATAAAATGTCACATAATATTAGCAATATCTTGAATTTATTAGAAGTAAGGAAATCTGGCTAGAAAAAAATACTTAGCACCCCACTTTCCTGC
>NW_006291549.1:1464092-1484145 GCF_000327345.1 Myotis davidii
AGGAATTTATAAATTAGAGCTTATAAATAAGTACTAAGAAGAGTGGAAGCCATCACCGCTATAAACCCCTGAGTGAATGGGTGTGGAATGGCGAGCAAGGGAGAGGAAGAGACAGTGTCGTGGAATATGGGTGTTAGGGCAGAAGGGAGGAGTGGGAAGGGGCAGTCTTTTCCAGATGACCAGAATAGTAAGAATTACTATGTTGAGCATGGGAGTGTGCAGGACTCTAACTCGTGTATGTCTCCAGGAAATGTTAAGAGATAACTATATGAAATAATTTCTTTATCCAACTACGAGTATTGGGAAAGAACATGGAAAGAAAAAGGAATAACATTTAGATTCTTTACCTTGATCATCCTCTGAACACTCTTGCTCCTTTCTTTTCTGATTTTCCATTTTCAGAAGGTTACTGAGGCCTGGAAAACTATGTATGTTATCAAATGGTCCTATTCAGCTGCCTCACCCATGTTCCATACAAGTTCATTTCTATCTTTCCTTCTTTACTACTTTCCTCCCTGCTTCCTTCATCTGTCTCTCCCTCCTTTCCTTCCTTCCTTTTTCCCTTCCTCCCTTCCTTCTTTCCACCTATCTCTGTCTCTCTCTGTTCCTTTCTTCCTTTCCATTAAATCATCATTATTAGTAATTTGGACAGATACTTGAAAATACCCTGGGATCTGCCAAAATACAATTAAAATGTTACTTGCTTCTCCCATCTTAAAACAAGTTTCGAGAACTAAAATATAGTTAGTTGTTACGGTATTTTTAGGAACTTGTGAAATTCTGATTGCCATCCTACTTGCAATAAGAACTTTATACTTAAAAAACCATCCCCCAATTTTTGAAGCTCAAAAAAGATATTAGTTTGATTCGATTCAACTCTTTTGCAACATAATGAACTTTCAGCTGAAAGAATATACTAAGGGAGATGTTTTCAGGTTGGTTACAGCTTAAATAGGAGGACAAATTTAGTGCATTGTTATACATAGAGTCATTTCAGATCTACACGCGTACACAAGAGCCTGGTAAGTAAAATCTGTCGGAAGAACTCAGGGGGACAGGGTAGTCTGTCCCTCCAACATGGTTTCTATCAACTTCGATTGACTTTTTAGAGATTAGTCTACTCTTCTTACCTGAGGTTTTAAAAACAAAATAAACAGAAGACCACACTCCCTGAAAAAAAATTACCTGGTTCTGATTGTTGTTGCTTTTCTGAAACCTAAGTCCGTAGGAGAAAAGAAAGAAAGCTCTCCTCACATCTCAATTCTAAAGAAAAGTCTCCGAGTTGGCCAGGAATTCTGTAAGCTCAGCGCCCTCCAGGCCATATGGAAACGCCAGGCTTCCCATGTTGCTAGAGCTAGCTTGGGTCCTAACAGTCAAGCCTCTCAGAAGAGGAATAATTAGGAGCAAGCACTTTGGGGGACCATTCACATCTTTTATCACTTAGAGGTAACCGTTCCTCTACAGAGCCATCCTTTCTCTTCTCCCAAACGCGCGTCTGACATTCATTAGAACGAGAAAGCTTGAAATGTGTTCCTGAATGAATAGTGGTTCAGAACTCAGGAAAGGAGACAGGCTTTCACAGAAATATGCCGATTGTTTAGTTGTAAAATAACGAGGCAAGGGAACAGGGACATACACTGTTCAGTCCAGCTCACAGCGTGTGGCTGCCAGCTCACCAAAAGAAATCACATAGTTTGGCTGAGCAAAGGACCAGACCACAGCCAGGGACTGGAGGGGTAGTGAGGAAGGCATGCGGCTGAAACACACCCAGCTTGATCTCTGCGGAGCCCAGAGGCAGGGCCTGGTAGACTCTGCAGGACAAAGGGTGTTCATTACCTTCCAGCCAAACCACTCGGTGCTCCTCCGAGCCAGCCGGCTTCTGACCAAGGCTCTAAACACCCCTTCTTGCCTCGCGGCCTCTGCACTCCCTGGAATCTCTTGGCTTAGCACCTCTCTGGCCCCTCCCAACTGGACCACTCCTGGGACAGCATGTGCTCTGCGTGGAATAACAAGGTTAACTGGACAAGGTTGAATAGCCCTGTGACGGGAGTGCCTTCAGGCCGCATGACAAATAAAATAGAAGTCCTCATGGCCAGACTGGAGAAGAATAGATTCTTCCCAAGAGCTCTGTTCCTGGTCTGGTTCTCTGAGATGCCTTGAATCACCCTTTCTTTCTCCCCTCATAAAGGTAGGAATCCAGGATAGCATCCCTTAAATGTGGAAAGGGAGAATAAAGAGTGGGGATAGTCATCTTCAAGATGGTGTATCTCCAAATCTGTTCCTGAGCAAAACCTTTGGGAAAAGCGAATCCACTCAGTCTGAGGGAAGCATCACGTAGTCTTGGAAATCCCCTGGGGGAGAAAGGATCAGGCAGAGTTTGAATTTGTCTTTGTGTTCAGATTTTTGGCTCAGCCATTTGCAGCCATGTGAGAGGTTCTGGGCAGAAAGCAGCACAGGTGATGAGGAGATGGACTTTTCTGCAAACGCTAAAACCTGGTACGGAGGGTAGAAAAGTCAGAGCAGGCTGAACTCCGGAAGCGCACGGGCCAGGGAAGGCAGGGCGGAGCTGCCTCCTGGAGAAATGATGCTGGTGTTGTCAGCAAGCCGGGCAATGATCCCAGGAGAGCGGTAGGCAAGGCCAGCAAGGTGGTGGAACCAGCTGGCAGGCAGGCACCTGGGGGATTGGAAAGCCAGGCAAGGCAATGGAGCAAGGCAGACTCCAGGGAGCTAAGATGCTGTAAGCAAAAGCAGAGTGGCCAAAGACCCTGAAGCAGTGATACACCAGGTGATCTGCGAGAACAAAACCCCAGAACCAGGTGTCGGGCCCAGGCGTAGGGCGTGGCTAGGGATGAGACCCTAAGGCAGGCAAGCTAAACCGCAGACTTTTGGTGCTTCCTGCCAATCGGAAGATCTTGGTCGAAGGGAACTTTCACCCCAGCCAGGAAACCTCTTATACAAGATAAGACTCTGACTTTTATTTTATTTTTTTTAATAACAGACACACCACACAAATAAGTGTTGGGAAATAATACATTATTCCCATCACCTCTCACCTGGGCTGTTGTGCCAGCTTCTTATCTTATCTCCCTGCATTTGGTCTTCCTTTCTGACAACCCATTCCTCATACCACTGCCAAAGCAATTCTAAAACACAAGTCTGGTCACATCTCCCTTCAGCTTAAATCCTTCCACTGGCTGCCTGTTGTCCAAGCAAGATTCTCAAACGTGTTTTGGTGAATAGTAATTCTGGGAGGAAATTAGCCACAGAGGATGTATAGTCAAATAACTCGGTAATTACGTTGGCTATAGTCTCTTCTGTCTATACAGAGAAATCTTCTTGGAGATTTCCAATGAAGAGAAGCAATTTAAAGGCTCTGAAAAGTCCTGCAATAATGACTGAATGTTGATTTCCAAATATTTTAAGCCACAGGGCACTCTTTCTCTTGTTTTTATATACAATCTATCACCCTGACCAGTTTGGCTCAATGGATAGAGCATCAGCCTGTGGAACAAAGGGTCCTGGGTTTGATTCTGGTCAAGTGCACATGACTCGGTTGAAGGCTCCTCCCAGGCCCTTATGCAAGAGGCAACCAATTGATGTATTTTGCTCACATTGATATTTCTCTCTGTTTTTCCCTCTCTCTTCCAGTCTTCCTAAAAATCAATGGACAAATATCTTCAGGTGAGGATTAACAAAAATAAAATTAAATAAAATTAAATTAAATTTAAAAAAATCTATCAACATTGACTGGACATCTATATATATAAAAACGTAAGTGACTGAATGACCAGTTGACCAGTGGCTATGATATGATGTCCACTGACCACCAGGGGGCAGATGCTCAATGCAGGAGCTGCCCCCTGGTGGTCAGTGCACTCCCACAGCCAACCTCCCTCCACTGCCCAAGCTCCTGCAGTCCCTCCCTCCAGGCCAGTTGGCCCCAGTGGGCCCCGATCACTGGCCAGGCTGAGGGACCCCACCCATGCACAAATCGGTGCACTGGACCTCTAGTACTATGATAAATACTGATCTATGGAAGGAAAATCTGCTTAGACTGAAGTTATTCAAGATATTCCTGATCTGGCCCCTCCCTGTCTGCCTCAGATCTTGGCTCCTATCAATTCTCCTCCTGGGTTTTATGCTCTGAAAAAACAAAGCGGGTGATCTGCAAGATTAAAAACCAGATCCAGGTGTCTCACACATATCACTATGTTTCATTCATGTGTTCTTTTGAACAAAAACATTCTCTTTGCATCTCCTTTAACCCCTGTATGCAAAATGTTACTTATTCTTCAAAAATCCTGCTCATGTATCAGCCCCCTAAGAAGTTGTCCCTTTACTTTAGAGCAAGGGCCAACAACCTTTTTCTGTAAAATGCCAAATAGTAAATATTTTAAGCTTTGAGGTGCACACACTCTGTCACAACCCCTCAGCTCTGCCATTGAAAGGTGAAGGCAGCCCCAGACAGTCTGTGAATAGGCAGGCATGGCTGTGCTCCAGTAGAACTGTATTTACAAACATAGGCGTCGGCTGGGTTTGGCCGTGGGCTATAGACGGTTAACTCTTGCTTTGGAGGCACACTTTACACACTTCTTGCTGAGGCAGCAGTTAATTCTCTGGATGTGAAAAATCCGAGGCCTCCAGGTGAGAGCAGTAGAGACATGTATTTAGAGCAGGCACCAGGACAGAGATAAGGGCAAATCTGACTAATTGAAGCCTAAGACACTGCTTATCTTAGACTCTTGTTATTGCTTTTAACTACAAGACCGTACTATGAAAGGTAACATACAATTGGAGACTCTTCTATAATGCTGGTGTAGGAATCAGCCCTCGAAACACATTACCAGCTGTAACCGGTTTGGCTCAGTGGATGGAGCGTTGGGCTGCAGACTGGAAGGTCCCGGGTTTGATTCCGGTCAAGGGCATGTACCTTGGTTGCGGGCACATCCCCAGTGAGGGGTTTGCAAGAGGCAGCTGATCGATGTTTCTCTCTCATCGATGTTTCTGGCTCTCTGACCCTCTCCTTTCCTCTCTGTAAAAAAATCAATAAAATATATTTAAAAAAAAAACATTACCAGAGGCAAAGATGTCTATTAAAAGCTGGCTGGGACATTGTTATAAGGGAACATTCCTAGATAATAAAAGGATAATATGCAAATTGACCCTAACAGCAGAATGACTGGGAATGACTGGTCACTATGACACACACTGACCACCAGGGGGCAGACGCTCAATGCAGGAGCTTCCCCCTGGCGGTCAGTGTGCTCCCACAGGGGGCGTTCTGCTCAGCCACAAGCCAGGCTGACGACTGCCAGCACAGCGGTGGTAGCGGGAGCCTCTCCCGCCTCCTCAGTAGTGCTAAGGTTGTCTGACTGCAGCTTAGGCCTGCTCCCTGCTGGCAAGTGGACACATCTTCCAAGGACTCCCAGGCTGTGAGAGGGATGTCTGACTGCCAGCTTAGGCCCGACCTCCCAGGGATGGACAGCAGGTGGACATCCCCCGAGGGGTCCCAGACTGTGAGAGGGCACAGACCGGGCTGAGGGACACCTCCTCCCCCAGTGCACAAATTTTTGTGCACCGGGCCTCTAGTTTCTATCTAAAGTGCTAAGCACTCATTAGCTGCTTAAAAGAACTTCTACTCCCTTCGACTGCTGTCTGAGAAAAACTGTGAAGTAGTGCACTAGCAAAAGAGTAATATGATGGGCCCATGAAGCTTCTTGCCCTGGACTGCAGGCTTGGCTACTGGGGATTTTCAATGTTTGGGGAACCAGGATTGGGGGTGGGGTGACCAGCAAGCAGGAAGGAAGATGGACACCTACCCTGGAGTGGGAATGACAAGAGTGATGAGCAGGGACTGCTCCTAGGGAAAATGACAGGCAGGAATCCCTGATTAAGCAGATTCAGGGGATGAAATTCATGGGGCCTCAGAGGTTTAAAAACAGACAGGAAAAACAGGCCATGGAAGGTTCAGACAGAGGGAATTGGGAGTAATTTCACTGGACTATCTGAACTCCATTTGAATGACAAAGGCTCCAGCTCAAAAAATAATTCCCTTTCCTTTCTTAGAGACGCAGCTCTCTGTGTCTAGCTTAGGAACAATGAAAGTCGTAAATGGCTGGCTGTCCATTAAATGTCCAGTCTCCCCATCCATGACACAGAATTATCACAGGAACCTCATTTCCAAGCCCCACTTGTTTGTAGGGGAAACGTGAGACTGAGTTCAGACCCATGGAATGTGGGTGGAAATGATTTACATAATTTCTGGGTCAAGCCCATGAAATCTCCCACTGGTCCTCCACTCATTCTCCATCCTATGTTCTGACTAGATTTGGGCAATTTTTGACACCACGTGTGGGAAGCAGCAGAGCTTCTATCAGCTTACGTGTCTGACAGACTATATGGAACAGAAAGTATTTTCACAGAACACTGCTTTAATAAGTAAAGGGGCTCCACTATATAAAGCAATTTTAGATAAAAAGATGGGACCCACTGAAAACATAGGGTAGACACTACAGTTTGCAAATAAGCCATTATTTTAAATCTCAAATAAATGTTACTTCCTTTAACAAATCATGTTTTTGGAAATAAATTTACATATGTCACTACCTATACTGTCAAATTAATCAATTGAAAATCCAACTTTGAGAAGCTTTAAGAAATAAAGAAAAACCTCCAGAGGAGGAAAGTTAAAAAAAATATGTATTTAAAACTAAACCAACATGAGCCATATAGAAGCCTCATTGCTTAAAAACAAACCAAAAAATGAAGTTAAGCAATTTCCCTGGGAAAAATACCAGAAACAAGCCAACTAAACAACATGAGAATATAATTAGCCAGATCAATTCTATATTGTCTAAGGTTGATCTGAGAAAAAAAAGCTGCTCCCTTTGGTCTACCCCTTTGGTCTACCCCTGGTCCTAATCATGCTGGAATCCATTTGAAAAGTCATTTAAATTTTTTTAATTTTTTTCTTTCAATGTTTTCTTCATAACGGGATCATTGAAACTGTGATTCTTTCCCTCAGTTTTACTGAGATATAATTGACATATAACATTGTATTAGTTCAAGGTGTACAACATAATGATTTGATGTATATATATACTATAAAATGATTACCACAATAAGTTTAGCTAATATTCATCACCGGACACAGTTACAATTTTTTCTTTTTAAAAAAATATTTTTATTGATTTCAGAGAGGAAGGGAGAGGGAGAGAGAGATAGAAACATCAATGATGAGAGAGAATCATTGATTGGCTGCCTTCTGTACACCCCCTATTTGGGGTTTGATCTCACAACCCAGGCATGTGCCCTTGACTGGAATTGAACCCGGGACCCTTCAGTCCGCAGGCTGACGCTCCATCCACTGAACCAAACTGGCTAGGGCTACAATTTTCTTTCTTAATTAGAACTTTTCAAATCTACTCTCTTAGAAACTTTCAAATACATAATGCAGGGTTGCTGTTAGCTGTAGTCATCAAGCTGTACAGTACATCCCCAGGACTTACTTATCTGATAACCAGAAGGTTTTGACCACTTTCACCTATTTTCCTTCCCCTCACTCCCACCTCTGGCCACCACCAACCTCTCTGTTCTCTGTATCAGTATCATTTCTGAGGAAAGGTTTTAGTAGGTGAGACTGTATTTATATCTTTATCACCAAAGAAACCAAAGCACATCATTGTTGATAGAAGTTCTGACTTAATGTCCAGTTTTATCATTACAGACGGTCTGTTCAATTACAAATAATCAATCATGATTTATTAGGCTATACTGGAGAAACACAACTTTAAAATGACAGTGAAAACCCTGGCTGGTATGGCTCTCTTGGTTGGGCTTCCAGCTCCATCCTGTGCACTGAAGGATTGCAGGTTCGATTCCCAGGGGGCAGCATACGGGAGACAGCCAATCCATATTGTGTTCTCACATCCATGTTTCTCTCTCCTCGTCTCTCTCTAAAAAATCAATAAAAGTAAAATAAAATGTCAATGAAAGAGAAGGCTCCCTAAGATATCCATTATTATGATGACAGTAAAAATTACTATCCTTTTCAGTTTTGAAGCAGTATAGTGTAGTGGTTAAAAATATAAGCACCTCTGCCCCTGGCTGGGTGGTTCAGTTGGTTGGAGTGTCATCCCATACACGAAAAGGTTTTGGGTTTGATTCCCAGTCGGGGCACATATGGGATGCAACCAATCAATGTTTCTTTCTCTTTCTCAAATCAATAAACATATCCTCCAGTGAGGATTAAAATATACATATTTTATATATATTTCTGCTCATCAAGAATTCATTACAAGAGTGAAAAGGCAATACACAATAAGATATGATCATTACAATATGTACATATTTCTGACAAAGGATCATATTCAGAATATATAAGCATTTCAAACAAATCAATGAACAAAAGATGAACAACCTAATAAAAAATAGGTAAAAGACTTGAACAGGTACTCAATTATTTGCACAACATTGTTAGTTATCAGAGATATGCAAATTAAAATCATAATAAGGTATTATTACCAACCTATAAGAATAATCAAAAATAGAAAACCAGATAATATCAATTGTTGATAAAGACTAGAAATCTCATACACTGCTGGTAAAACAAACACTTTGAAAATTGTTGGAGTTTTTAGTTAAAGTGAGCATACTAGAGGCCCAGTACACAAATTCATGTGTGGGTGAGGTCTGGCAGGCCCGCCCCAATCAGGGCCTATCAACAGCTGCGAGGAGGAGCCTTGGTGGTTGGCCAGCCGGCCCCATCCCCTGGTTGAACTATTGGTTGAACTCCCAGTTGAGGGGACAACTTGCATATTAGCCTTTTATATATAGGAGGTATATGTATATACACATATATATGTATAATGCCCAACATAAAAGTGTACACATGTGCACCAAAAACATGAATAAGAACCTTCATAGTGGCATTATTTTTAATAGACCCTAACTGGAAATAGCTCAAATTTAACCTCAATAGTAAAATGGATAAAAAAAAAGAAACTGTGGTGCAGTCATATATTAGAATACTGTACAACCATAAAATGACTACTTCTCTACACAATGACATGGATGACTTTTTCAGTCATAATGTTGAGAGAAAAAAGATCCAAAAAATAAAATACTGTATACTTCCATTTCCAAAGTTCATAAAGAAGCAAAACAAAGCTATGGTGTTAGAAGTCAGAATAGTAGTTACCTCTGGAAAGAAAATAATAACTAGAATGGCTCACAGAGAAGGAATTCTGAAGTGCTTGATCTGGTGGTATTGCCCAGCTGGGTTTACTTTGTGAAAAGCCTAAGTGGGCTGCACACTTATGATTTGTGTACCTTTCTCTATGTTACAGTTTAATACAGAGTTTACTGGAAAAGGAGGAAAGATAATAGACTCTGATGTCAAATTGCTTGGTTTCATGTTATAGCTTAACTCCTTACTGGTCAAGATCCTTAGAACAGTTGCCTAACCTTTCTTTGTCTCAGGTTACTCATCTGTAAAAGGGAGATTATACAATTACCTTCCTCACAGACTGTGAGGAAGATAAATCTGACAATGCATATGAGGCTCATAGAGCAGTCCCAGGCACATGTTTAGCATTCAATAAATGTCAACTGTTGTCATTCTTATCATTAACTCTCGGGAGGACCAATTGATAAATATTATCTTAAAATGTCACTGGATCCAATGTAAGAATAATTAGAATAACACAGAAAACCATCTGATATTTTTATTTGGCTTTATTATTTTTTTACTCCTTGACCTTCAAACTAGGGAGTTTCTCAGAAAAACCAACATGGACAACTCCCAAGTATAAAGAAAATTCATTTGAAAACCATGGTGTAGGCCCAAGTAACATAAATATTATTGCTACAGAGGACATCTGTAAGTAGGTGAAGTGCCTGAGGAGAAATAAAAAAAAGATCAAGTTACATTTATGTAAGGCATAACGTCTTATTTTAAAAGGGTTAGTAATACAATGCTCACACCTCAAGATGGAAGGAATTAGTCAATTTATTCTTGTGTGCAATGGGGCATGGTTTTTTATAGTGTAGATATCTTTTATTAATAACATTTAAAAATTTACTCTTTTGGTATACTTTTTTTCTCCTTCAGTATATGATTCAATCCTTAAAATGGTCTCTACTGTCCTTTCATGCTAGTATTTTATCTCATTGCTATACAATTTCATCTTGTGCTTGCTTGTATTTCTGGAATTAGGTCAGAAAACTCAAACCCCAACTGCCAATATTAGGTTAGGAAATTCAAACCAGAACTTGGACCTTTTCCAATAAAGGTACTTAATTTAGTACTTTTAACTAAACAGATCCCACCATAGCGCTTTGGAAATACTGATGTTCATACTCAAAATTAGCAAATTCAGTGTTTTCACTCTACCATGAGAACCTTAGAGTAGAAAGAGCTTTAGGCTTCATGCTGTTCCATCTTCTACCACGTGACAGCTGTGTGGACTCAAGGGAGCTTATTGTTATGAGTTAGAGTTTTCCTTCTCAGTCAGTTCTTCTTTTCTAAGCTGGAAACCTCCAGAGGAAGGGCCATGTCTGTCTTGTCCATTATTCTATTACCAGTGTTTATTAGGACAGTGCCCCGAGCATAGTGCCTTGGAAAGTATTTCTTGTAGCGGTGAATGAGTGTAAGAATGGGAACCAGTGGATATAAATTCTCAAACAGCACATGGCTCAAAAATAATCAATTAAAATGATAAAACCAAAATAATTAGGATTTTGAGTTATTAACATTGATTTGTATGGTCTGCAGCTTTAATTATAGGAAAAACAAGCAAATTATGCCAAATAGTTCACAGATGTGGGATTCTCTTCATGCTCTGATCTCTTTAATGTGACCCAAATAAGAGACTTATTGTGAAATGATCCACTAAAGGCAGATGACCCTGGCTCACCATGGAGAAGAGCCGAGGGCTCCTGTTACCTCCCATCCCAATGGTGGTTTGGTGTGGAGAGATGAAGGAAGGAGGCTTCAGGAAGAATGGTTCTCCCGGGCGGGCTCTGACAGCCAGCGTGGGGCAGGCTGTGCTAGGATCTCCTCTGTGAGGCTCCATGGACAAACACTATCACTTACGATAGCAGGCAAATGAAGGAGTTTTCTGATCAAGGGCTATAATAAGGGTTTTTTTTCACCATGAATTAGAACGTCTGACATCTTAATATAGGACTATTTTGTATAATCAGACTTTCTTGTTTTGGGCTTTGAAAGATGATTTTGGAATTGTATTGTGATGTCGGTGCTTCTGATGTCCCAGGTATTCCTAGCTTTTCCATCAACATAACACAGTTGCTTATGACCATCCAGTTCCTTCCAGCTTTCTCCCACTTCCCATTCCTGTTTTTTGAGAGAGAATGAATATCTTTCAGAAATATAAAAATTTAGTTCAAAGGGTTGATGTCTCCTTAAATTTGTTGATGTTTAAATTATTAAATTTATTGAGGTAACATGCATGGGTTAATAACTATGTAAATTCCAGGTGTACAACTTTATAATAAGACATTGTACACTCTGTTGTGTCCTCACCACTTGAAATCTAGTTTCCTTCTGTCACCATTTATTTGACCCCCTTTACCTTCTTCTGATTTTTTTAAATGGGACACAAGAACAAGATAAAACTGTGTAACTAACAATTTTAATTTTTAAAGTGATTTACCAATTTCTAAATTATAAACATAGCACATAACTAGTTTAAATAAGAATACAGAGCTATATAAAGAAATGTTGATCATTCCTCTTCCTACCTCTCTTATTCTTTCCATTGAGATAAACACAGTTAACAGTGTAGTATGTATATATCCTTCTATACATTTCTCTGTGCTCATAGAAAATATGTTTATTAAATATGTAGGAGTTCCTCTATTTCTTTAAAGAAACAAGATGATCCTATCTATATGTCTCTGCAACTTTTCCCCACTTAATATAACATGTAAAGCCTTCCAGGTTAAAATATAAAACCATGAGTATTATAAGTATTGTATAGCCACATAATACTACATGGTATGGGTATGTCATGATTTATTTATCCATTCATATTAAGGGACATTCATGTTGATTCCAGATTCTGGCCATTGTGGATGGTGTGGTAATAACGTGCCCAAGCACACACACATCAGCTTCATGTTAACTTTGACACACCCAGGCTTCTACTTCTTCAGGATGGATTCCTAGCGTGACATTGCCAAATCAGTATTATGTGTTCTTTGAAGTTAATAGATGATGTTAGATTACTTTGCAAAAAGATTGTAGCAATTCACATGCTAATCAGTAATTAATAAAAGTGTTACTAATTATTAAAGGGTAAAAAAAGTCTCATTATTCTTTGCTTTTTAACTGTAAAATATACCACACGTGCAAAAGAAAGTCTATAATACATATGTGATGTCCTCTACCCAACCTGTTTATTGCCAATATTTTAATGGGAAATTCTCACAGAATTCTCTGTGTCCCAGGAATGAGCTCGCTAATGCACCTCCACCGGGGTCCAGCACTGGCTGGCAGATGCACAGGAAGCTTGGCCTTCCTGGACGCAGAGTCAGCAGCTAGAGGTTTCAGTCATTTATGCTCCTCACAGGAGGGATCTGATCATTCCATGGCCTCTGAGTATTTTCTGTATCCGTGGTCAGGTGGAGCATCTTGTTATATGATATAGTCTGTTTGCATTTGCTATTCTATAACTTTCCTAATTATTACCTTCCAGATTTCTATTATATTGTCTTTTTCTTTATTTAAATATATCTATCTATCTATCTATCTATCTATCTATCTATCTATCTATCTATATATATAGAGAGAGAGAGAGAAAGAGAGAGAGAGAGAGAGAGAGAGAGAGACAAAGAGAGAGAGAGAGAGAGAGAGGTAGAAACAGTGCTCTTGTCTTTTTCTTACAAACTCATAAGTGCTTTGTTTGCCTATAAAAATAATTAGCTGTATATTTTGTGATATATATATATTACAAATATTTTATCTCAGTTTCTCATTTATAGATTTTATATAAGGTACACTTTTTCATACACTAATTTCAATTTTGACATAGGCAAATTTGTTTCTTTTATAGCTTCTTAGTCCTTTAAGTTGCTTATAAAATTCCCTCAATTCCTGCATCACATACAATATTCTTTTAAAGTCTTATAGTTTTGTTTGCTTTATATCTAAACAAATAAAATAATCCAAATGAATTACAGATATAAAGCAAACAAATAGGAGTTTAAATTTTCTTCTAGGTGGATAGCCAATTATAAAAATACCAGAGGCCGGATGCACGAAATTCATGCAAGGGGCTCAGTGCTCGCAGCCCCAGCTGTCTCCATCCTTGCAGTCCTGGCTTCATCCGGAAGGTGGTTCTGCGGTTCGGTCTAATTAGCATATTAGCTCTTTATTATATAGGATAATTTGTTAAAGTAGCCACTCTGTCCCCATGGCATTGAAATGCCATCTTTATTCTGTCTGAGCTGAGATTCCTAGAAACATGTCATTTAGATACTCCTTAGTATAAATATTCACTTCAGTAGCTGGAAGAGAGCAGAAACAATCAGACTGCTCTGAGAAGACAAATGACACCAGATTGATACTTGCGTATGAGTAAGTGCCAAGTCACCGAAGGTTAGTGTAAGATTACCAGAGGCTGTATATGTACTGTTTCTTTCTTCTTCTTTTTTTTTTTACAGGAGAAAGAAAGAAAAAAAGATTGATTCCCAGCATGTCATAAACAATGATGATTTTCATGTTAAATTTGACTTTTAGCTATAGAAAGGAAGGAAGGAATTATAGCAGAAACATAGGGAATGACATAAATTCTCAGCTAAGTAGAATTTGTAACTGATATGCTACTTCAAAATGGAAATATTTCAGTAATTGTTTTTTTTACAGAGAATTATGTTTACATATATGCATATTATGTATATAATATATCATATATATGAATTTATACAAGTATATACATATATAAAATTCCAACCCCTACTGAAACAATAATCTGGTTTCAAATCCTGGGTCCATTACGTACTAGTCATGTCACTTTATGCAAATTACTTAGCTTTTTCGAAACTCAAATTTTAATAGTCAATTGTGATGAAAGTCAATTGTAATGTCATCAATAAAAACTCCCTGGGCTCAATCTTGTGGTCATAAATGTTAGGTGAGCTCCTTAATCATACCATTATTGAGAAATTCTCACCACGTGTTTACTCTGCCGCCTCCAATGTCATTACTCGAGGCAAGGAAGTGCCGACAGCCTGGCCTGCCCAATCCAAGGACAGGACGTTAGTCTCCAAATGTGTTCCCAAATCGTTCCACTGCTGTTAGAGAAGCAATTGTCTCACCACTGCAGTGATCGCTCTTGGAAGCCACACAGACTTAATTGGCCCAGTATGAAGAGGCAATCCTTTCAAGGAAATTCCTAGGGACGGATTATTTTCCCAACAAGTAGAGGCCAAGCAAGTAGTGGCGGTTTCTCTGTGTCTGGGAGACATTTGGCAGGGGCAAAACCCCCAACAACCCATACTTGGAAGTTGTGGTTTGCAAGGGTGTGTGCAAATCTCAGCATAATAGGACGTAGCCTAGGTATCTAAAGGTAGTGTGACTAGGAGTATAATTGTCTTGTGGGTTAAAATACAAAGATATATATCTTAGCAACAAATAGGAGCTCTGGGTTGAAAATCAGGCCAAACCTTAAAATGGAACAACCCTGAATGATGATGTCATTTCTAAAGAACACTTCAGTCCTCTCTCTAAAAATACACACACACAGGCTTGCAGGAAAGTTCCATGAATGCAACTCTCATTTGCTCCTGGCATGTTATTGACCCAATGCCACCATTTAGGAGTCTAAGTATCTTTGAATTTCTGAAGAAAACCGAGATTTCCAGGTATTAGGAAGGGGAACTTAGCCCTTGGAGAGTGGTAGGGACTATCATTTCAACCGTAATTATTTCCATGCTTTATTCAATGTTAAAAAGTTTCAGTAGAAACCGTGCAGTAATAAATGGAGAGTGAAATTCAAAATCAGACTCTTCTAGGGCTGAGTTTTCCTGTGGTCGAACAAAAATGATATTTACATGTTATATTACGCCAGTGTCATACATTGTCTCACAGGGATCACTTTCCATGGCTATTCTTTTCGTTTTTGGTGTTACTTACAAAATTGGGGAAAGGAGGGGCTCATTTGTGTATGGAAACTTGACTTTATTTACATAGCCTCCTCAATTCTAGGTAGAGCAAATGTATATTTCTGCCAATCAGAACATTCTCTTCCCATCACTTAAATACTTCGCAATTTTCTATAAGCAGCTTCATATGTAGCCTTACTTTGTGATTTAGCAAATTTTGCACATAGCAATTAGACCTGGCAGGCTACATTTATGTAATAAAGTGTTACTTAGCACTTACAATAATATCAGAGGGCAGGAGAGAGGAGTGTTAAACTAACCTCTAAAAAAATGGGGTTGGCAAAATATTTGAGAACTTTATTGTTAATATGTTTGGCTTGTCTAATATTTGTAATAGAGGTTCCATCTGAGCTCCTATTTTTCCTATGATTTAAGGAAAGCACAGAGAACTCCAGGCATTCACACTTCTCTGGGATTTTATTGAGAGGGATCATGAAGTCAGGGCAGGGTCGCTGCCTCCAGCCCTGCACTGTTCAGAAGATGTGGCACTGAGGGGATTGAATGTCTCCTGCCTTCCTCCATAGCTGTTTCCTCTCACTACCTCTGCATTGAACAGGGGAGCTTTGTTTTGCGGCCTTAGAAAAGAAGGCAGCCTTAGTGTGGACAGTCATTCATCTTTATTCATTCCGGAACAGAGAGTAAACGGTGCTAGGATTTGGAAGTCCTCTACCGAGTGTGAAAACGGCAGAAGAATCATGAGGTTCTATGTTGTAACATAACTAAGGGTCTTCTATCTCTTGTTCTAAGTATGTTTTTTTTTTTTTAACGAAGCATTCTTTCCAAAGATAATGTAAATCTGAATCCCCCAAAGTCTTGAAAAATAATGTGGCTCTATTTTTCTTTTAAAGATTCTGTAAAGGGAAGGCATTATATCTCACAGTACTGAGAAATGAAAATCTTTCTAAAAATTCCCATTACATCCTTTTCTACTTTAGGTCCCCTGTCATAGTAGTACCTTGTCAGCACTTGTCTCTGTCTTCCTCAAAACTCTAGCTAGTGCATAATCTCTCTCATGTTTCTCTCTCTTTGCCGATTTCTCCTTCCTACAGCAGCTTGATGTTGTTTCCTGTGTATGTTAATCTACTCTGTCCTTCTAAGTAGCTTCCATTCTGCAGTTCTGCCTGTCACTATAATTGTTAAAACAGAGGCCAAGTCCTTTTTCCCTTTTTTTGCTCCTCTTTTTTCCCCCATGGACCCCTTCCACCCCGCTTCTACCCCCTCCCCCAGGCCTTCAGCACATTATTGTCTGTGTCCAAGTCCTTCTTGGCCATAGGTTGGGAGTTTTATCCCTGTCACATGTATTGCTGGGTATTTATAGGAAACATGCAGTAGATGCTTCCTGGAAGATGGCCTCTTATGTACTATAGACAGCCTCAGTGGGTGAGGAATCAACCAGCACCATGAAAGCTAATACATAAAGTTTGCCAACCATGATCCAGTTCTACAACAGTAGAGCAAGTGAACAGAAAGCCCTGATGTTATTTGGAAATACTTAAATCTATACCAGATTTTCAGATGTATAATGAAAGTATTACAATCAGGGGGAAACCAGAGAAAAATGTAGAGTTTAGGTAAAAGTGAGGCAATAATTGGAATGTTGCACTTGGTTTCATTGGTTGCCAACAATTCGAATGGTACACAATGAAACCCATAAAACATGTTGCCAAATCTTTGGTCAATTGAAACTGCGGTGTTTCATTCTTTTCTGGTAAAAACGTCTTAATTCTGGCCATGTGATGTTATTTGTTTCATCTGGTTTCTTGGAGACGGGAGGTCTCTTGTTCACTAGACTAATAAACAGAGGAGGCTGTAAAGACACTGGGGGCAACAGCAGCACACCCACTGAGGTCGCCATGGTGCTGATGAGCAGTTACTCTGCTGTGATGCCTGGTGACCCCACTAACGGTACAAGAATAAGGGAGTGGAGAGTTGTTTGGGGGTAAAGACTAATGTGCAGGCTGGCAAGCATTCTGAAGAGAGGCAGTGGGATACTGGAGAGGTTGCTTTGGAATCATTCAAGACCTTGGGGCCTTAGCAAATGACCTGCTCTCTCTGAGCCAGTTTTTTCCTCCTTAAACCTGGGATTCCAGTGCAAACGCTTCTCTGTCTGTGACCTTGCAATGAGCACATGTCATCAGTTCCAAGATGCTTCCCCCAACATTTTAACATTTCTGAAATGGGGTGTGCTTTATAATCCACAGTGACTTAACTGCTGTCTCCGTGTATTTACTCACCATTGCCTATCTGTAAAACACCAGCGTCCAAATTGCAAAGTGGGTGTAGGAGGCCTGGAGGAAAATTGCAAAGGGTCAAAAAACAATGGAATATCTTTTTAACACTTAGAAACTAAATGGTGATAGGGCGGGGCTGTGGAGGTGATGAATCAGATGTGTGGAGCAAGATCTCCAAAGCTGAAATCAAGGTCAGCTAATGCTGCATAATTGCAAAGCAAACTGAAGAACCCAAAACCAGCGGTTTCATTACGTGCTATATTCTTCTAAAAATTGCTGCATTGCTAACACTGCTGATGGACAAAGGACAGCTTATAAAAACATGGACAACAACAATTCTGAGTAGAAAAGTAATTCAAAAGACTCAGACTCTGAACGTATAAAATGTTTAGGATGTGGGCAGAAGAATAATAGGTGGTTTAAAAAAATGGTCTGAATTTAAAAGAGGGAGAACCAAGATGGCGGCATAGGTTAGTAAGTATAAAATGAACATCTTAAGTGGCAAAAAGGTATAGAGTTACTCATTAGGTGGACATACGTTTTGCTTTCCTAATTCTTAGATATTTTTGTCTTAATGGCAGGTTGTCTTAGATTCAACAAGTTGCAGTACTTCAATACAAATCTACCTGCTAACGCCAAAGCTTGTTAATGCTGCCCAACACTAAGAGATGGTGTTACTGGACACTTACAG
This sequence comes from Myotis davidii, assembly GCF_000327345.1. Classification (NCBI taxonomy): domain Eukaryota; kingdom Metazoa; phylum Chordata; class Mammalia; order Chiroptera; family Vespertilionidae; genus Myotis; species Myotis davidii. The sequence continues at coordinate 1,482,201 of NW_006291549.1, forward strand.
AATGATCCTTTTGGTTTTATAACCAAGAAGACTGAAGAATACATTTGTGCAACCCTTCCTAGGGTTAATTAATGTGTTTAATCTATAATAATAAAAGTGTAATACGCTAATTAGACCACATGATCTTCCAGACAACCTTCCAGATGACCTTCTGGACAAAGCCGCAGCTACGAGGGCCAAGCAAGCCCCTTTCATGAATTTCGTGCACTGGGCCTGTAGTTATAAATAATTTATGAACATATTGTAATCTAGTCTGGTTCAAAATAGCTTATATAAATATAGCTATTAGTAGTACTGTGTGAGGGTGCTCACATGTGAAAGCAGGACAAAGTGACTTGAGATAAATAAATGTTATACACGTTTATGAATTAGTAAATTATCATGGGATGGTGAAATTACTTTCCCAAACCACACTGTTTTTTATGCTAGAACTAGGACCAGAATTACGTATTTGTTTTTTTATTCAACTTACTGTCATGGGTATTCATTTCTTGAGTGCCTACTTCGTGCAGGCCACCTCAATGGGTCTTTGGATGTCACTCTACAGATTCATTTATCTTATCCCAATGTCAACAGTGTAGTCACACTACATATACATTTTAATTATCCCAATTAACTGAGGTTCTGCAAAATGCAAGAGAGAGCAAGAGAGAACAACTTAAAAGAGGAGCAAGCTCTGCCTACCTTTTCCCTCAAGAAGCACCTGTCCAGAGTGAGAGGGAGATGGGCGCTGGGACTGTTTCTTTCCCTCAGCAGACTCAGGACTCAAGTGCCTCTTAGGATGCAAGCATCTCACCTCACTGAGGGTGGCTATTGTTTTTAAAGATACGCATATTTCATACAACACAGCCCATAAACACAAAGCAGCTACTCCAGGGAGTGTTTAATATGAACACAACAATCAGTTCTAATGCAAGAAGAACAGCCAGCTCGCTGAACTTACTGGGAGATATAAAGTAGATGCACTTACGTTTGCAAAACTACTTTCTACAGTGTTCACAGGGCAAAATGGTTACCAGTAAGTAACTTACAAGAGTATCTTTGTATTCTTAAAGTCTCCGAGCTTGTGGTGGTAAAGGAATACAGTGAAGTCCTCACTGAATATCATTGATAGGTCCTTGGAACTGGGCTAAACAATGTATAAAAAAAAACAATTTTACCATAGACTAGTTTATATAAACAAGAGTTAAGTTCCTTGGACATCTTATCAACTTTATAATGAAACAACTTTGAATGGAACAACATTATTCCACCTGCTGTATAGCGTGGGTTGGGGGTGGGGGTGGGGACAAGATGGACCTTAGAGGAGAAAAACTGAAGCAGGGAAAGCAGGTAGGAGACTCTCACAACACTTCAAGCAAATGATTGCAGCAGCTTCAGTCAGCAAGGACAGGGAATGAGGGACCAATGGAGGAGTCGGGGAGGCAGAAACAAGGAGGGGGCAGTGAGCCATGGCGTACTCTAGGGAAGGGGGGATTAAAGCTGACTTTGAGTTTTCTAGTCTGGCAGATTAGGACAATGAGCAGGATACAAATGACAACTGAAACAGGAAACACAGCACATGAATCAGTTTATGAGTCTGAGGAAAGGTGGAGCAGCCCAAAGTGTGAGGTCAGTTGTGGTTATACAGGGGCGGGCAAAAGTAGGTTAAATTACCAGCCATTGTTACCTAAAAGATAAATCATAAGTAAGGATGTGAAACTAACAATAATAATAAAAATAAATAATATAATTAATAAATAATAATGCAAAAATAAACCCCGTGTTTCATGTACTCACAACTGTCAACCTACTTTTGCCCCATCTGGTATACTTCCTGTATACATGAGAGATGCTTAGCAAAACTGAGTAACTGCCAAATGACCAAGCCACCACCTTAAATACCATTTCCAGATAAAGACAAAGGAAAGATGCTGGGGGTTGGGGAAGCCTAGTTCTGGGGGTT
>NW_006291549.1:1484165-1488987 GCF_000327345.1 Myotis davidii
TGCTCTCCCCTTTATTGAATTGGGGGTGTGTGAGAGGCATCCAGGTGGAGATGTCTAGTATTCAGCAATGAGACTTGCATTTGAAAGCATTTAGAGAGATAATCCTTGGATTTAAGTATTACAGGTACCAGGAATGAGGGAAAAGGGGAGTGAGGCAGCAAAAGAGAGGAGCCAACCTAAGATTGGGTTAGTGAGGTTGCTACCCCTTGATATTGAGGGTGATTGATTGCTTAGTCTTCCAAGAATCCATAGAAATGACCAGTTCTCAGGAGAACCCAGGGGGGGAAAGTGGGTTTGATTTATCCTCTGGCTCCATTTCACACAGGTCAAGGTGTGCACTTCCAGGAGGTTCTTGCATGGGCCCTGCAGGGATCCCATGGCCTCTGAAGTCACAATGTCAGTAAGGATGCCCTGGGGCAAGGGGCAACCCGTGGGAGGCATGGCATGAGACGAGGACCCCTGCGTTTCACCCGTGGACACATGGCTGGTCACCTCAGCATGGCTGGTGGGGAACAAATTTCTAAGAAAATTTTCATAATACTTCAAGCAATGATTATAGCAGCTACAGCTAGGGAAAGCCGAGAAGACCTGAGAGGTGAATAGTCAACCTACCTGTGCCCCAGTAAATTCTGAGAGTCCTCCAAAGGATGCCCAGTGTATGCCCCCAAATCAGTCATCCCCTTCATCTGCCTTGCTCACTCCAGCTTGACTTCCCAATCGTATCCTGCCGTCCTGCGTCGCCCCCCAAGTGGCACCGCCTCTGCTGTAGGTGTCCTTCAGGAAACAGTGGTTTCTGAGTCAAGCCTGCGGTTCTCTGATGCTGCCACAGCCACTGCTTCTGGGGCATCAGAACCGTTCTGGGTACGAGTGGAGGTTAGGACGGAGGGAGCAGACAAGAACCCCCCAGTCTCCAACCTCTTGTCACATTGTGTCTCCAGCCCTCAGAAAACTTCTCCTGGTCCCATAGAGTCTCACAGGAAAGCTGCTTCTTCAGCGTCTCCCTTTCATGTCTCTTCTTCTTTAAGTCATCCCTCTCCCAATGCCACACACCAAACATTTCTCTGCCCACCTCCTCATCTCCATCAGAAGCAAATGAGCAAAAACCACTTCCCAACAAACGACAGCCCTGTCCCCTCAAAACAGAACAAATGCAAGAAGAAGCTCAGAGCAACTGTCTGGAGCAAATAGCAATCTATGTGGGAATTCGGGACACGGACATCAGTGCTCAGTCAGCTAGGACACTTGTCAGCTTCTCCCAGACCATGGTGGCTACTCACCTTTCATTTATGTAACCAGAGGGACATCTTCCTGTGACCGTCCTCCCTGCTGAAGAGCAATCTTATGCCAAAAACTAACTGAAGTCTCTACTTTAGAGAGAAAACTGCTCAGAAATCATCCTTGATGTTAAGGATTACTTGACTTAATAGAGTGTTTTTAGTCTGGTTCCCCCCCCCCCAAATAGCCTGAGGCAAAGGCTTGCAGCAGGAAATTCAATCCCAGGGAGCAGGAGATAGGAAGGAGTCAAAACATGGAAGGAGGGAAAGCCAGCCCAAGATCCCACTCTCAAACTGTTTACTACTAAGGGTGACTGGTGTGTTGTTGTCCTGGAAACTTGTGAGCAGCTGTGTGAAAGGAGGCTCAGAACCCGTCCCCTCAGGGCTGAAATGGAGAAGGGAGTGTTGATCCATTGCCTCTTGTCTCGCACTGGCCAAGGATGGCCTCAAAAAGGTGGATTTGCCTGCATGATTGTATTGCAAGTTTCATGCAGATGGCCCAGGGCAGGAAGCAAGAAGTACAGTGGGGCCTTGACTTACAAGCTTAATTTGTTCCAAGACCGAGCTCGTTAAGGAGCTTGTTAACTCAAATTACTCTATCAACTCAATGCAAAAGATAGGCTGAGAGACAGCTGGTATCTCAAAAAACTCGTTAGTCGGGACACTCGTAAGTCAAGGCCCCACTGTACTTAATAGAGGCCCACAGTGAGATGCTCAGTTGCACCTGTGAGATGCTGAGTTGCACCTGTGAGGAGTGGTCAAAACAGGATTGGCTGGAGATAAAAGTGGGCTTGAGAGGATCTGAGTGATACATTAAGAGAATCTGACCCAAAGAGATCTCCCCTGTGGAACAGAGAAAGAGAAGAGGCCCAAGAACATGCATGCATTTGGGAGTCTGAAGGGACCATAGAAGGGGATGGAAAGAGACCAATGAAAAGCCATGGAAGAGGTAGGGAAATGATAGTCCTATATAAATGTAGATAAACTATGTGCAAGGCATACGCTCTTTATGGGCATTAACTCATCTATTACTCATAGTCCTGTGAGATGGACACAGTTCTTCTCTCCATTTCACACACGGGTTATGAGATTTTACGCTCCAAGCTATGAGACATTAGGATCACAACTCATAATTCGTGGGAATAGGATTGGACTCGAGGGCCTGTACTCTTCACCACGGCATGGTGCTGACCCCGGAATACAGAGCATCCACCAGACAAGAGAAGAGGAGAATTCCACAAAGAAGGCTGTGGCCAGGGCCACCTTCACTTACTAGGGAGACGAGAACGGAGACTCTGGAAAGGCCACCTGATTTGTGTGACCCAAGAGATAATTGATCATTTATGAAAACGCAGTTTGAGTTGAGTGATGAGCCAGAACACAGTCTGGAGAGAGATGAGGGAAGAGTGGAGCCCACGACCATTTCTGGAGACCTTTGCTAGTGAAGGGAGTCAGTGTGTTATTTTACTGAAATACCCCCTGTCCTAATTTCCTAATAGATGAGAGGGATCCTGGATCTAGGGAAAGCGAAAGTGATTAGCAGGACTGTAAATATTACTAAGTTTGAATTGGCACAGTTCTCCCAGGTACAGAAAAATGTCTCTCAGGTGGTGTCCCTTGGGCTACACACCTTCAAAGAAAGGTTAAGAAGTAACACAGGCCCCATTAGAAACTGAGGAAGTCCTCGGGGAGAAGAATAATGAACAGATTTTTATTTCTTTCTTTGCCATTTCTGATTTCCCACAGAATGGCAGAAAGGGACATACTCTCTTGCCAACCTTTTTTTTTCTCTCCCCCCTCATTATCTGAGCCCAGTCATTATACTACATTTTCTGTGCCTTTGGATAGAAAAGCCAGCTCTTCAAACCATAACATTGGCAGCAGTTTTCTTCCTACAGTTTGTAAAAATTAAATCACAAATCAAAAGAATATGAGCCAAACATGCCACAGCCATTTGGATTTACATGAAAGGGAAGCCATCAACACCTCCCTCTCTTGGCTGATGAATGTATCTGATATTTCAGACTCCTTCCTTGGTTCTTTCATGACCACAAGACCAAAACTAATCAGGCCAATTAGATGAACTTCCAGATTATAGCTCTGAAGGCAACTCAACAAGTAACATATCCAACGATATAATTTGCCAAGTTTAATTCGGAGGTTGAGGGAGGGTGGAGGGCAGACGGTTTCTGATTTATCACAGAAGCTAAAGCCATATTCCAGTCTGAATACAAAGCAGACAAAGAATAAGAAATAAAGCTGAATTGGGGGCACTGTCACTACTGATCATCATGTTTTCCCAACATTAAAAGAAAAAAGAAAGAAAAGAAAAGCTTAAGTTAAGAACACCATCCTGTAAAAGCCCTCAAAATAGTTGCAAAAATATGTAAACCACCTACAAAGGAATTAATTAAATGTAAAAAAAAGAAAGAAAAAAAAGGAGGAAGAAGAAGAAGAAAGAAAAGAACAATCCAAAGAGACTGAGGAGAATATGTAGATACATTTTTACCTGATTATGATGGTAGGATGGTCTTTCTTAGCACGGAAAGGAAAAAACAAAAACATAAAGAAAAAGAGTATGAAATTTCATCACATGAATATTTGATTTTTCTTTATTCAACAAAAGCTGCCATAAATCAAGGTCTAATATAAATGCAAAATATATTTGCAAAACATATAATACTCAAATAGTTTATATCCTTAACTTTACTTTTAACATATTGAGATATAATTCACACATCATACAATTCATCAGTTAAAGTGTATAATTATTTTTTGTATGTTCACAGGATTCTGCAATCATCAATACAATTAAATTTAGAATATTTTTATCACCTCAAAAAGAAAAATTTGTACCTATTAAAAGTCACTCTCCACTTTCTCTGATCCCCTCAGTCCTAGGGGGTTTCCACGTTCTGTATCTATATATTTTCCTACTGAGTACCTTTCAGATAAATGGATTCACACAAAAAGTAGTCTTTTGTTACTGGCTTATTTCACTTAACATAATATTTTCAAAACTCATATTGTACCATCTATCAATGCTTGTTTCTGGGTTTTTTTTTTCTATTGCGATATAATAAATTCCTATACCATAAAATTTACCTTTATAAAGTATACAATTCAGTCATTTTTCCATGTAAAACTAAGTTATGCAATCATCATCACTATCTAATTCCAGGCATTTTCATCACCCTCAAGGAATCACTATACTTATTAGCAGTCACTCCTCAATTCTCCATCCTTCTACCTCTTGGTAACCACAAATCTACTTTCTATCTCTATGGATTTGCCTATTCTGGATATTTCATATCAATGAAGTCATATAATATGTGGGCTTTTATATCTAGCTTCTTTCACTTAAAATACTCTTTTCAAGGTTCATCCATGCTGTATCATGAATTAGTACTTTATTTATTTTTATGGCTGAATGACATTCCATTTTGTGGATATACATTGTATTTTTTCATTCAATCAGTTGATTGGCATTTGTTGGTTTTAATTTATTATTTTACTATTTACTAGTAACTATTTGGAATAATATTGAT
>NW_006291549.1:1489039-1506582 GCF_000327345.1 Myotis davidii
TGATCTATTTGAATATCCTCATGCCTATCACACTTTCTTAATTACTGTAACTTTGTAGCAGTGTTGAAATCTGGGCTTTTGTGTACTCCAACTTTATTCTTTTTCAAGATTGTTTTGGCTATTCTGGATCCCTTGAGTTTTTACATATGAATTTTAGAAACAACTTGTCAATGTATGCAGCCATAATTTTGACAGGCATTATGCTGAATCTGTAGATCAATTTTGGGAATATTACCATCTTACCAAGATTAAGTCTTTCAATCCATAAACGTGGAATGTCTTTCCATTTATCCAGGTATTCTTTAATTTCTTTCAACTATTTTTTGTAGTTTTCAGAGTACAAGTTCTGCATTTTTTTGTTAACTTTATTTCTAAATATTACATATTTGGTGTTATTTTGAATGGAATTACTAATTTTTAATTTCATTTTTCAATTGATTTTTTAATAATTATCTTGTGCACACAACTTGAACATAACTTTTAAAGTTCTTACAAATCAATATAAAAAGATAAACACCCCGATAAAAAATGGCAATGAATGTAAACAAGCAGTTTACAAAAGAACTGAACATGGCCAATAAAATATGCTTAAGCTCACTAAGTATTAAAGGAATGCAAATTAATTAATATGATACTATAGTTTCCTATCAAAATGACAAGGCTTTAAAAAAAGGAATACATTTTTTATGCAGAAATCCCACATAAAGGGAGTGTACAACTCTAGTGTATGGTAATTCGGGAATGTGTATTAATTATTTTAAAGATTTTTTACAGTGTTTGTCTAGTAACTTTTTATAGGAATTCTAAGGAAATAATCATAGATGTACACAATTATTTATGTACAAAAAGCATTATTTATTACAGAGTAAAATGGAAAGATCTCAAATGCTTGACAATAGCAAACAGATAAATGTATATCCATAGGATGGAATACTATACTACTGTGGAAAGTGAACTGCTAGAAGTATGGAAGGTCATAGAAATAGGCCCATGATATATTATTCAGTAAAATAAACACGTATAATAAGGTTCAAATATTTTGTTCAAAATTACTATGTAACTGTGTCCATCTCCTCCCTATTCACTAATAACAGACATCTTCACACTCTACTTATGTGACTTACTATGTAACTGTGTGTGTGTGTGTGTGTGTGTGTGTGTGTGTGTGTGTGTGTGTGTGTTGTGTGTATGTATTGCTCATGGTTTATTGCTGGATAAGAAAATGTGAATTCATGTGATTTGTTTTCTTCTTTATACTACTTTGATTTATCCAGTTCTTAAATATATACACATTTACTTATTTTATGATAACAAAACTCATCAAATTATTAGAAAGACTTACTGAGCATGATGTTCTGTTTCACAGAGCCCCTAGAGCAGCTGTGGGCAAACTACGGCCCGCGGGCCGGATCCAGCCCGTTTGAAATGAATAAAACTATTGAAAAAAAAGACCGTGCCCTTTTATGTAATGATGTTTACTTTGAATTTATATTAGTTCACACCAACACTCCATCGCCCGCAACCAAGGTACATGCCCTTGACCGGAATCAAACCCGGGACCCTTGAGTCCGCAGGCCAATGCTCTATCCACTGAGCCAAACCGGTTAGGGCTCCATCCATGCTTTTGTTCCGGCCCTCCGGTCCAGTTTAAGAACCCATTGTGGCCCTCGAGTCAAAAAGTTTGCCCACCCCTGTCCTAGAGCTAAGATGATTGGAGCGGTGTCAGAAGCCAGATTCTTGCTAGTGTGAGAAAGGCTGTGTTGAGCAGGTGTTAGCAGCTGAAACGACTTGTAGCCAAATACTAGGAGTGACCCTGAGAGTTTTCTGGGCTCTGTGACCAGCCTAGGACAAGCAGTGCACCTTTTCCTAAAGAACTGGGACCCACTGAGAGAATGATGCAGCTAGTTAGCTCCGAGCTGTGGCTGAGCAGTCATACCGCAGAAATGTGCTGGGAGAACACTGATCTGGGCTACCAGGTGTGCTTAAATTATGAGTAAACCACATGAGTAGAGCATGAAAAAAGTCTGTTAATGAATAGGAAGGAGATGGACACAGAAAGGGCCCCAGTCATGTTATGGCAGAATATTTGAGTCAAATTTCACATGCTCCTGCTGAGGCCTCCAGACCTGCCCCAGTTGCAAAACCTCCCTCCAGGTTCCACTCTTTATGAATCTGCTCCCAGCACCCCCCCCCGCCCCCGCCACTCCCAGACTTCTATGGCTTTGTTTATGAATACTAAAGTTCTCATTTATGAATGTGACATGAACAGACTTCTGTTTCCTGCAGTGGGGGACCGAGTGGGCGATGACATCCAGCCTGCTACAAGCAGTTCTGCTGGAGCACAGGGTAGAAAAGGAGAGCGCTGGGGGAGGGATGAAGGTGGAGAGGTGGACGGGGCCAGGCCTTGGAGGACATGGAACACCGAGGACTTGATCAGCCTTGTACCCTAGCCTGGAATCTGTCACTAACTTATGATATGACCTTTGACCTATAGTGGTCTCATTTGTAAAATTTGGATATTGGTTCAGGTAAGCATTAAAATTATCCCCAGGCATGGTTCAGTGGGTGAGCATTGACCTATGACCAGGAGGGCGCATCTCCATTCCCTGTCAGGGCACATGCCCAGGCTGTGGGCTGGATCACCAGTAGGGGGCGTGCAGGAGGCAGTCAATCAATGATTCTCATCATTGATGTTTCTATCTCCCTTCCTCTCTGAAATGAATAAAGATATATTTTTTAAAATGATCCCCAACTCTTCAAGCGTTAACATACTGTGTACCTTAGAGCAGGTAAGCGCTACTTACCTTGTTAACTCACCCAGAAAGCACTGCTCTCAGGAGCATGGGCACCCCTGAGTGCTCAGAGGACAGATCCAGAGCATAGCCACCCACCTCAGGTGACCTTTTCTAAAGCTTCCCCAGGCCCCTAGACAGCACGTCTCAGTTCTAAATCCTGAAGACTGGGGGAGTCGGGAGATCCTGATTCACTTCATCTTTATTTTTTAGTACTTTGTTCTTATTTATTCACTTTATATACAGGTTTTCATGTGAGATTTGTGTATTACATTGCTTTATAAATGCCATTTGCTGATTCACTTCATCTTGGATGAGGTTTGACATTAAGATATCATACCAAAAAAATCATACTCAGCTATACAATTCACGAAAACAGGGGCTATATCACCCGTGTGTATCATGCTGCCTGCTCCTAGTAGTTGGCCTTTGTGGGGGAATCGATAAATACTTGTTTGCTAAATGAATGGACAAAAGTGCCCATGGCAGACGTTTACTAGAATGGTGACGGGGCTCACTTCACAGAGCATACAACTCATTACCTTGTCCAGCATTGACCGACATTTTAACATCCTCTGTTAGTCAGACTGTCCTGGTTATGATGGACAGACATGTGATTTCTAATGAATCCACCAATCTCCCCTACTCCTCAGAGACCTCTGTGTCTAAATGGCATGAGGCCTCCAGCCCTGCCCATAATCGGAGAGAAGTGCAAATGAGAACTCATAAGAGGAGGGAGTGTGGGAGAGGGATGAAGATTTTGCAAAACAGGGAGCCAGCAGTCTGCATAAAGGAGCAGAGCAGGAGGCTAGCTGACCTGTCCCTGGAAGAAATACCCAGCCAGCACCTCCAGCGGGTGGAGGGGGAACTGCAGGAGAAGAAAGCAGGCAGCCTATGGGACCTTCTCCCTGCTGGCTCAGCCTCCTCAAAGTATTGTCCTCAGCCCAAGTGTGATATCATCATGGACCTCAAACTAATAAAAAATGTTCCTTAAAATCCTTATGTGCAATAACAGCCCGTTTCCATAAACTTTTATTTATACTTATAGGCGCTACTTATTAGCAAATGCTAATTAAGGATTACTAAAATATGGCAAGAGGATGAGCCATGAAAGAAACAATACCACACTGTGTTTGGGTTGTGTGTGTGTGTGTGTATGAGTGTATGTGTGTGTGTGTGTGCCTTTTTTGTTTTTCTGCTGAAGATTAACCCAAGAAGAATAAAGCATCTGTTTCCCAGACCCTCCACCAGGAAAAAACAGACTTCCAATATTATCCTAAAGTTTCTAGCACTCTATACACGACCTCACTCCTACGAGTAAATCCATGGTATGCTTCAGGACTATTGATGGGTTTGAAATGAGCACCGGGAGTTGATAAAAGTGAATTAACTAGACTAAAGGGAGAAGGCAGAGGCTAAGAAGCACACTTGAAGGTTTGTGAGTCCAGCAGAAGCCCAGGTTGGATTTGCTGTCTGGTGAGGTGACCGCATGGTGCACCTGGCCAGGTTGGACAACAGGCTTGGCCTCCTGGAACCTGCACGAGATGTGTGGTCTAGTCTTGGCCTGAAGGATTGGAGACACCTGCTTTTGTTCAAAATGGACTAGCGGCTGCCTTAGCATAAAACTCAGCCATGACAATAATGGACAAAAGGTGGGCCATTCCCCAAATGTTCTGGCCTGCGTTGGTCCAGAGAGTCTCACTAGATAGACCCTAGGAGCACTGTGAGCCCTCCCCTCCTATAGTGATACTGAGCCTCTTAACAGCCTGGCAAGTAGGGACTTGGAGCTAGAATGTAAAAGTAATATAACTTTTCCTGAATCCGAGTGTCATGGATCGGATTCATAACTTCATATTTGGCAGTCATAAACTAAAATTAGCCAATTATTAGTGCTTGCTGAAGGCTAGTTCAGCATTTTACTAATAAGTCTGGCACAGGCACATTCATTTGGCTTCTGCCCTGTGAGGTATTAGGAACTCCCACCAGTTTCAGAAAGGTTGCATGCTTGTCTGTGTACCATCAGTGTTGATTGGACCTTTCCACGGTTTTTAACTGCCAATATGCAGGCTTTTTCATTATTTCATTAAATTTTAATTTTACTGTTAGTTTTGCTTAATCCTTATTTTAGTTTGCGGTGATTTGTTCAGTTAACCTCATGGTAAATGATGATGTGTATTTTCATTAACAAAACTTTACCCTGTAATTTCCCCATATAAAAATAGATGTTTAGACATCTGTTGGTGCCTCAAATATCAAACATTCATGCCTTATTGCTAAAACAGATGTTTATATAATCATCCTCCCTCCTACCCCGTTTAGCTTGAGTAGTGGTATTTGGTTGGAATCACCAATTCTTTTTTTCTACTCTCATTTAGAATGGTGGGGTAGGTAGAGTGAGGGTCCCACTTAGCTAAGGGAGCCTTTATCAATAAGTTTAGGGGTGACACTCAGGGGCCATCCCCTCCCGGCAGTCTCTGAGGCCTGTGTCTTCCTCACCACTTATTCTTTCCCTTGCCTTTTATCCCCATAATTTCCAGAAACAAGGAAGAAACTGCAGTTTATCAGTTTCAGTGTTGTAACCATGTATTTTGCATTTGTTATATAAGATATGAAGAGGGACTAGATTACATAAATAATCTGAAAATTGTTTTCATGTGTCAGCAGCAAAAAATACTATAAGCTAAATCACTTTTGATAATAATTTATATAAAGGTTAATTCTTACCTTGCAAGTAAACTGTGTCCTTGTATTAATTCTAAACTTGTTTTTGTGGGTAATGTTTTAAAGTTAGGGAAAATTACTTTTTAATACCTAAAAATTCAGAAAGCAATGTAGCAAATGTTGTACCCACTACCCACAATGAATAAATGCTAACATTTTATATTTATTTCATTTATTTTTTAAACTAAAATATTACTGATACAACCGTAGCCTCTTTTTATCCAATCATTTCCCTCTTTCCTAGGGATACACATATTCACTATTTCATACGTATCTAATGTTTAATACGTGTCTCTATACTTTTATTGCATAAGTGTGTATCCATAAACTAAAGTGTCATTGTACATTTTTTAAATATATATATTTTATTGATTTTTTACAGAGAGGAAGGGAGAGAGATAGAGAGTTAGAAACATCGATGAGAGAGAAACATTGATGAGAGAGAAACATCGATCAGCTGCCTCCTGCACATCTCCCACTGGGGATGTGCCCGCAACCCAGGTACATGCCCTCGACCGGAATCGAACCCGGGACCCTTCAGTCCGCAGGCCGACGCTCTATCCGGTTTTGGCATGTGTCATTGTACATTTTTAAATTTACTTAAATGACACTTTAATGCACATCTCATTCTGTAATTTTACTTTCTCATTTGGTATTATGTTTTAGAGATTTATTTAACATATAGATCTAGTTTATTTCATTTAGTTCATTCATTATAAAAGACTCAGAGTCTTTCTTTGTATAAACATACCACGTTTTATTTATCCATTCCCCTACCAATGGACCAATAAAAATACGCAGTATTCCGTAAATTGTCAGCTTAGCTGTCCTTCTCTGCAGGAAGCTTTTTCTATCCCTCCTTCCCTCCCTCCAACCATTAGGTTGTGTTAAATGCCCTCCGATGGCCACACATATCATAGGCTCCATCACATACTGTTGAAAAAGTGTCCCTTTGTCTTAGACTAGAGACCCCTTCAGATCAGGGCCCTGTTTGTTCAGTGTTCGTGGTGTAGCCCCTTGCTCGGCACTGTGCATGGCACACTGTCGGTTCTTTTTTATAAACAGATGAATGAATGATTCTGTGCCGTGAAGTAACTGACATCAAGGATATGCTGATGTGGCTTAAAATCAAGGCCCCAGACGAAGCACTCCTCTGTGTCCTCCCTGCCAGAACTACTTGTTTCCCCCAGTTGAATAATGGGAATCTTTCATCATCGGAGGTTACAGCAAATTAAGCGAGTGGATATAATGTTCTCGATTTTAAGTTTGTTAAACATTTGCCACATGGTACTACTTGCTTATATTAAAATCAAACGTTGACTGGTATCTGCTTTAGTTCTAAATTATGCATTTCTTTTACATTAAATCATAATTTTCATAATAAGCATCTGTACTTCCAGGTGTCCTGCCACTTGAATAAGTCTGAGAACTGCTGTGTTTACTATATAAAAATGTAGGCATTCAAGTGGCCCACTGCCTTCATAAAATAAAAAAAAATATTTCAAAATAGTAAATTTCTGGAAGTTTAAAACTATACTACATACATTAGCTTCTTTATTCTTTACACAACTCTAAAAGGTGGGTATTATTATTATTATTATCCATGCTTTACAGATGAGGAAACTGAAGTATGAAAAAAAATAAGTTTCCCCAAATCACAGAGCTAGTTAGAGATGGAGTTGGGATTCTGACCCATTGAATAATACAGCCACCCTGCACACACACATTTTCATGTAGCCAGTTGTCATTTGCCTGCAAAATATCTCTGTAGAAATCTACCGTGAACTGATAAGGGTTTTAACCCATTGGAAAGGGTTGTAACTATTTATGGTTCGTCTAGTAATTCATTCAACTGACAGTTATTGAACATTTATTGTGTTCTAAGCATTGGATAAAAAAAAAAAAGACATCGTCTCTACCACTGAGTTGTTTACTGTCCTGCACTCAAATATTTATGACTCAGTCTCACAGGGTTCCAGAGAAGGAATGTGCAAAGTACATGGTGATTACATGCTGGATTTGGGGGGTTATACAAGCCTTCACAGAAGAGATGGCATTATAGTTTAATCTGTGAAATTGTGTGGGATGAAGGAATCATGAAGAAGGACCTGGTTAAAAAAAATCTGAATTTTATATATCATGTGACTTTTGGCAACTAACAATATATCTGAGTCTTAGTATTTTATGATGCAGACAAAAAAATATATTCCTCATAGAGTTGATGGAAAGATGAAATAAAATTAAGCATGTGGAATATACATAACAATGGCGGTGATTATTGTCGCTCTCATTATGAATGGTAGAGAAGAGGTTCATGGGCTAAGAAGCACCCTTCCCTGGCAGAGCCCCAGTGAAAGCCTTAGTGACTCAACAGGCCCGTAACTGGCTACCACTTCCAGTTATGCTGCTCCTAGACCAGTGATGGCGAACCTATGACATACGTGTCAGAGGTGACGTGCGAACTAATTTTTTTTGGTTGATTTTTCTTTGTTAAATGGCATTTAAATATATAAAGTAAATATCAAAGATATGTCTTTGTTTTACTATGGTTGCAAATATCAAAAAATTTCTATATGTGACACGGCACCAGAGTTAAGTTAGGGTTTTTCAAAATGCTGACACGCCGAGCTCAAAAGGTTCGCCATCACTGTCCTAGACTATAGGATATTGCTTTTTTACTTATATCCTGCACGCAAACAACGGATCCTCAGATTCCTGTCCTAAGTTATCCTAGATGCAAGGCTGAGGATAGGGACAGTACCTCTAAATTGGAGTTCTGTGCTGCTTTGAGGACCAGATGATTGGCAGCGATAATGGGGAGAAGCAGGGAGGAAGCAGTTGGGTAAAAAGACCTGAGACTCCAGGCATGCAGTCTCTGTTTATCCTCTCTCCTCCCATCAAACTTTCCTTAACCCTCCCAGTGTTACCTAATGTTGGGTCCTTTCTCAGGTCCAGACCAGTTTTCTAGTCTTTTTTTTTTTTCCTTCAGAATCCCTCTAGCATTTCCCCAACAATAAAAAACATTATTAACACAGTTCCTTTGGGTTGTGTGATTTTACTGAATAAGGATACACCTATACTTGATTTAGCAAAACTTATACAAAAATTTTCTCTATCCTATTACTGACTGGGTTGGAGGCCAGTCACAGCATCTCCTCTTGCTTGTCACCATTCTAAGAGCTGCAAGTCTTTTCACTCGTTTAATCCCAAGGACATCCCTGTGAGCGAGACACAGTCATCACCCCAGTTTTATTGACAGGAAAACCAGAGCAGAAGAACACAAAGTAGTATGTCCAAGACCCTCTTGTTGGTAGTGGCAAAGCTGAGGTTTGAATCCTGGCAATTCACTACATGCTCTAACCACCAGCCTGCCCTGCACCTATAGACAATATTTAGCCAATGGCCATGGCAAGAAAGTGTTTATGGAAATGAAGTAAATTTTATGTTGGTCGAAAAAAATCAATCTTCTGGCCTATGCTGTGGTAGCAGTGGTTTTAGTTATACTAACATTTTTTGTTTGGTGCTTGGTGCCTAGAGAGTAAAAGGGAAAGATCATAAATAGGCCAATATGTGATTGGCTTGATTTCATTACTCTGTAGCTCTCAGTCTAAGATGTCATCTTGGTTTCAGCAATTTCCTGGTACAATTTGAGGGCATTAACTCACCCCAGTAATTTGAAAAAGAGTGAGGGAGGGAAAGTTGCAGGAGAAGAAAAGCGAGCAGGCCTAGACACATGGACTAGGTACACAATTTATATGCCATTTCACATCATTCTTTTTTAATTTAGAAAAAGAACGATTTCAAGAAAAGATTGAAAAGTGAGCACTAGGCAGATTAGAGCCCGCGGAGTCCCCCCAGGCCTTGTTGATCATTTAACTGATGTCTTCTAATTCCTTTTCCAGAGAGCCACCCTGAACACATTAACACTGATATTGTTAATCAGGCCAAGCTGATTCAAACACTATCTATTATAGAGCACGATGTTTTGTTAAGGCAACCGATAGGAAAGAGATTTTTAAAAACCGTTCTAGTTACCTGCATAAAAAGAAGGGGTTTTAGGTTTCAGGTATTGTAGTTATTTCACATGCATATTATCTGCTTAAATGGAGTTCTGTCTCTGGGAACGGTTAAAATAAAATCTGTAAGGCTGGACTTATCCCATGGCAAGAGAACCCATTAAAGCAGGAAAGGCAAAAGCAAATCATGTTCTCTCAATATCTAGCCCAGTTAGGTTGCCAGTTATTGATTTAGTCTGGGATGGAGTAGCTTTAAATCTCCCTCATTATACAAGTCCCGTATATCTTTTTAGCTTCTCTATCTGTGCTTTAATCTCCGGGCCCGAAATTAAGCGCAACGCGCACAGACCATTTTAATATGCTCTTGTGTCACCAGGAACACGTTTGCTCCGAAAGGCCTCCCCAGTGTTATGGTTTTGTTTGATTTGGCAGGGAGTCCTTCCAGTAATGAAAACATCCCACTGCTCACACAGGCCCCTGGACCCAAAAGCCATTGTCGACGACAACCTTTTGTTTATTTCTTCTTGGGAATACTGGCCTATGTTTCTGAAATCCGGTTTGTGAATTAAGTGTCATCACCTACATTGGAGTGATTCCATCCAGTTCCCCAAGACCCTGTATCAGAAAGGCAGAATCTCAGGCCACACACCAGACAGGCCTGAAATGGAATCTGCCTTTTAAGACTCCCCAAGCGATTGGTATCTACATTACAGCTTGAGAAGCGCTGCTCCAGGGAATGGCTACAGAGGATGACATCCCTAATACAGCAGGGATGCAACTGGAAAGACTGTCAGCCTTCCTTCATTTTGCTCATATTCATAGAAAAGCATTTTTTTTCCAGAGGCAAAAGCTTGTATTCTCAAGCTGAGCTATATTTATTTTTGGACAGAATAGCGTGAATAAAGGTGTTAAGGAGGGTGAAATGGTAAGGGAAGGGGTTAATTTGGTGGGGGGAAGTTCAGCCTGACCAGGTGTCTTTAGCACACAGATCCCCTGGCTTTGGTCTTTAACTGTCACTTTTATTCATCATTTTCTTAACTCCCGTTGACAACTCGTGGAACACCAGACATGATTAGCTGTTAATTGTTTTGGCATGATGCTTGATATTACCACTTTAACTGTTAGCAGCACTGATCCAGGAACATTTCTCATTTCTTCTTAAAACATTTGTCATTTTTGTAGGCTTCCTCTGTCTGAATCATCATCATATGGAAGAAGGTCAGAGAAAGAATATATGAATAATTGTTTTGTAAAAACAAGCATATACGACATGTGGGTATTGACTTGAAAATATCCCAGAAAAATAGTTTAAGTTGCTAAATTTATGATCATTAATATTCATTGTCTTGTACCCTGGGCGATAAGGATAATAATTATGGGAACTATTATTTTTTTCTGAACCCCAAATTAGAACATACATGACCAAGAACAAAATATGTAATATTGGAATTATCCTGGGAAATATGATTAGTGGGTTAATTATTGTTCATAAATAGAATGATGATTCTTAAAAAATATTTGCAAATGGACAGGCTCCTAGTGGAGTTAAATGAAACTCATTATTTCCGGGTTAAATTCCTAATCTTTGAGAAGACTCAATATGCATGTTATGCCTTAGATTTTTAAGACTTTTAATTGAAATGCAATGTCTATAAAGAAAGGTTCATATTATCTTAAGCATATCCCTTGGTACATTTTCACAGAAGTAACATATTCGTCAAGAAATAGACTAGAACCAGCACCAGAGAAGCAAGCCTTCTTGTGCTTCCTTTTAACGTCTGTCCTGCCTTTTTTTAAAAATATATCTTATTGATTTTTCACAGAGAGGAAGGGAGAGATAGAGAGTTAGAAACATCGATGAGAGAGAAACATCGAAAGAAAAAAAGACCGTACCCTTTTATGTTATGATGTTTACTTTGAATTTATATTAGTTCACACAAACACTCCATCCATGCTTTTGTTCCGGCCCTCCGGTCCAGTTTAAGAACCCATTGTGGCCCTCGAATCAAAAAGTTTGCCCACCCCTCTATCCACTGAGCCAAACCGGTTTCGGCGTGTCCTGCCTGTTAACTGCATGATTGTTTTACCTGATTTTGTACTTTTATATAAATAGAATTATAGAACGTATCCTCTCCTTTTCTTTCAACATTGTTTTTGAGATACACCTAAGTCGCTGTGTGTAGTTTAAGTTCATGCAATGTAATTGTACGGAGTCCCACTGAGTGAAGATATAACACTTTATTCCTTGCACTGTTGATGGGCATGTAAGCATTTCAGTTTTTGGATATCACAATAGTGCTGTTCTGAATATTCTAGTACATGTCTTGGATGAACATAGATATTTGTATTAGGTATCTCATGACAGTGGAATTGCTGCATACACAATGTTTCACTTTAATAGATTCCGCCAACTAAAATAATTGTACCCATGTATACCCCAGTATAGAAGATCAAGTTTTTGCTCATCCTCTCCAACAGTTGTTATCATTTGACTTATAAAAACTGTGGCCACTCTGCATGCACAGCGATGCCACATTTAGATTTGAACTTTAATATAGCGTCTGTTTTAACGAAGGTCCCAGGAAAATCTTTTGCTGAATCTCTGTTATAGGTAGTCACAGCTCTGTATGCCATGGTTAAGTGGGCAACAAGCAGGCATTATTTGAGAGGTCCAAAATGTTTATTTGCTGAAAATTACCTACTCCATGAAGTTTTACCTGAAATTTCCACTTTTAACATTTACCCTTTAAGGGTATTGTCTTAGCTAGAGAATTATGAAGCTTGTAGAAATTACTTAAATACTAAATGAATATGTAGGGTGTCCCCCCAAAATGTATACACACTTAACAGCTGGTAGCTCAATTGATGCTTCCTTCTTTTCGAATGTAACCCATTGGAATGAATAATTATTCAAATGTGTATACATTTTGGGGGTGACACCTTATATTTAATTTGATTAACTCATCACCATTATTTATCACCTGATGATAGAGGGTCCTTGAAAATTGCAAAACATAATTTGGTGGGAGTGTATTAGTGAATGGAACAGGGGAAGTAGAGGAATGAGTGTGCAATGAGGCGGGAAAATGGAGACATATCAAGCATAATAAAGCTCTGCATAAACACAAGAGTGCCTTCAAGAGGCCTGGGGTGGCAGGTGCTTGCCGTCCTGGAGAACAAAGAGTAACCCAACAGGGCATTATTGTCTTAGTAATCTAGACTACAACAAATTATTTTAGAGTTTTACCCACGATTGGCCTGACTGCAATAGACAGGTGCAGATTATTTTGTATAAAGAGAAAATAGCCGTATTTTCTAGACAGCAAATGTTCATCAACTTCAAATTACACCTCAAATGCTGCCAGTGTCTGAGCCATTGATAGATGAGCTAGGTCTTTCCAGGTCTAATGCTGAGTAATGCAGATTAGATTCTCCTGAGTTATCCCTAGTGCAGCTGGAGGGCACAAAATACTTGCCAGGGACATATTTCCATGCCAAATTCTTGCCAATGTTGTTAATAGTACTGTACCCTGTACATGTGCATGCACTCTTAGTTTTATTAATGACAATACTATGCTTTTGTCCTTTCTTTCACCTTTTAATTTTTGAATAGGGAATAACCTTGGTTTCTTCCGGACTCTTCAGAAAGCAAATGCTAAACTGAAAGGCATGCATTCAGTCCATTTTCCCACCATGAAAGCAGTGAGTGGGATCAGCTCAGATAAATCTCAGCTGTGCTGACGCTCTTAGATTTGCATGCTATGGGGAATAGACAATATGAAGAAGGGAGGGACATGCTTGAGTCTCCAAGTCAGAGAGGAAAGTGGCATCATGGGCAGGAATTACTTTTCTACATTTTTAGGGTTTATGGCTGGCCATGCATTCAACTCAGCCTACATCTGCTGATCCAGAACTGTCACTCCTTTCTGGGGTTGCGGGCAGAGAAATTATTACAAAAGAGCCATGCTAATAACTTGTTATGGATGAGAATATAGTGGAAAGAGGAAGAATGTTTTCCCGTCAACATTAAGAACAGAGAAAAAGGAAGTGAAGATGGGTCTAGACTGAGCTGCTCTTATCCTGTGGCAATATTAATTTATAAATTAGATAAGAAAAGTCACTGTTAAAATATATGATAGATTTTGATAGCTCCAATAGATATTTTTTAATTGATTTGTTTTGAGAGAGAGAGGAAGGGAGAGGTATAGAGAGTTAGAAACACCTATGAGAGAGAAAACATTATCAATTGGCTGCCTCCTGCATGCCCCCAATTGGAGATTAAGCCCACACCTGGGCATGTGCCCTGACCACGGGGAATCAAACCTCTGACCTATTGGTTCCTGGGTTGATGCTCAACAACTGAGCCACACTGGGCAGGCACAATAGGTTTTTTTAAGCACCCTTACCATGTGCCTCAAAAACTCATTTGAGCCAAGATAACTCAATCTGCTTAGACTCTTTGCACAAAATGTGGGATTATTATCACAGGGCATATTAAAACAGGATACTAATTACAAAGGTATATGTAACCAATTTTCTCCCCTCAAATCATGTACTTCACACTTTATTTGGGTCCCTGTTACAATATTAGAAAGATATTGCTTTGTAAAAAAAAAAATTATCTATAGTCTGTCATGTACAATTCATAGGAAAGAATGTTCTAGTAGGAACCTCAGGTGTAACCCATAGTACCAAGACTCACCTAGGCATGCTAACCACTAGAGGGCAATATTGGCCATACACTTAAGGGATCTAACTCTCCTGTAGAGAGCAGTGTAGCTGTAGAGTGCATTGTTGAACATCCAATGTGTGCTGGTATGCTAGGCTCCATGATAACCATGGACATGAATAAGATCTTAACCTTAATCTTCAGGAGCATATATTTAAAAATGAATTATAATCACTTATTGATTGAGATTGAGCCATAAACTATATATTTTAAGTTGTACTTATATGCCAATTGATAGATTATGTACCAATTTGATGTTAATAGCATTAAATAGAGATTCAAGTACTACCACATAAAAACTGCCCAAAGAAAAATGGAATTAGTTTGGAAGTCTGCTTGGCATAAATGAGTATTAGAGGACAGATGAAGTTATCTTTATTTTGTTTTGACTATAGCATAATCTGGCTTAAATAATGATAGCTTGAAAAAAATTTTAGTAGGTTAATGACTTTTCTCCTAGTGTAGACTACATATTTTCCCTTAGTAGGACTTATAATTTTCACTAAATGTACTGGTGAAAGTTGAGAGCAATTTCTTACTGAAATATTTGTCTCTAGGATTAAAGATTATTTTTAACTAATTATTATTATTTTTTATAAACATTAGGTATTTTTTGATATATTTTATTGAGTTTTTACAGAGAGGAAAGGAGAGAGATAGAGAGCTAGAAACATCGATGAGAGAGAAACATCGACCAGCTGCCTCCTGCACACTCCCCACCGGGGATGTGCCCGCAACCAAGGTACATGCCCTTGACGGGAATTGAACCCGGGACCTTTCAGTCCGCAGGCCGATGCTCTATCCACTGAGCCAAACCAGTTTCGGCCTAATTATTATTTTAAAAATATTTTTATTGATTTTTTTTAGAGACAGAAGAAGGGATCGAGAGAGAGAGAGAGAGAAACATCGATATGAGTATGTAACATCGATCAGCTGCCTTCTGCATACCCCTTACCAGGGATCGAGCCCAAAACCTGAGCATGTGCCCTCACTGGGAATTAAACCAGAATCATTTGGTGCATAGGATGACACACAACCAACTGAGCCACACTGGCCAGGGCTATTTAATATTTTTTGAAATTGTTTTTCATTTAAATCAGAGAGGAAGGGAAGTAGTTGTTTCATAAATTAAATTAGTTCTAAAGTCACTCCACATAAATTCATCATTTTAAAAATATATGTATTTTATTGATTTTTTTACAGAGAGGAAGGGAGAGAGATAGAGAGTTAGAAACATCGATGAGAGAGAAACATCGACCAGCCATCTCCTGCACACTTCCCACTGGGGATGTGCCCACAACCAAGGTACATGCCCGTGACTAGAATCGAACCTGGGACCTTTCCACAGGCTGACGCTCTATCCACTGAGCCAAACCGGCCACGGCTAAATTCATCATTTTATTATTTCATTGACTTTACCCATTAATATAAAAAGTTACCTGAGGAATATCAGTTAATATCTATCAAGCACCTTCTAGATACTCTGAACAATCCCATCAAGTGAAAGTTCTTAATTTTTAAACAAATATCAGACACAATCTTGGTATGTTACTGTGATGTCAGGAAACCCAACTATTGTAGATTAAGACAATATTTGGTTTGCATGTTTCTTAAACATCAAAGATTTTCTAAAATGTAGCACCATTAAAACTGACAGCTTTTCAGTCAACAGTGATTAAATTAAACTCAGTTTGGTGAGTAGGGAATGAAGAAGCTAGACTAGAGCAAATGAAAAAAGTCTCAATTAGCAACATTACAGTTGTGACATGTGGACAAAAGCCAGATTAAGCAGATGCTATCATCAATTCATTTGTTGTCATGTTTACAATGTGGCAAGTGGCTCCAGAGACAGAAGATCTTCTGGAAGTGGTGCATCCTGGGACGCCGCCTTTTGTTTACTCCACAAATGATCATCAGTCATAATGATGCAGTGATACTGGTACTTGCGTCAGGAACTGTCAAAGCAGAAGTCAAGGGGAACCAAAGCATTAGTACATGCTCTTCCTTTATTAAAAAATCACAAATATTACTTACAGGTCTTTCCTCACATTTTCTAAAATATTCCTAAAGGAAAATAAACTCAACCCCTCCTGCAAAAATCTACAAGCATGTTAATTATATCAGCAACTTATTTATGGCAGGCATACCTTGAGTAGTTCAAGGGAACAGAATTCCATCAAGTGAAGAGATAAGCATGCATTACATGGCTCCTTTATTTAATTACAAAATACAAAGCCCATTAGCAGAATGGCCTGTTGGCCTGGAGAGAGGATGCTGGCCTGCCATGTGGTGGACCTGCAGCTTTCTCTCCTGCTCCGGCTTGCCAAGCTGGTGGGGGCTCGGAGAGCGGGCACTGTACACACAGTCAACCTCCAGAAGGAAATGTATGATGATGCTGAACTCTTGACAACTTTATTGTCCTCACATTAGGGAAATATACATATGAAATGCCTGTAAAATATGGCTCTAAAAACCATTTATGTAAATGTTTTATTTATGTAAGCTTGAATTAAATATCTTTGGGGGGGGGGAGTATAGAGTTATAATATAGTAGAGGCCCAACGCACGAAATTCGTGCAAGAGGCTCGGCCCTCGCAGCCCCGGCTTTGTCTGGAAGGTCGTCCTGATGGTTGTCCTGCTGTTCAGTCTAATTAGCATATTAGCTCCTTATTATTAGCTGCAATGGAGTTTGGGTTCTGTGACCAGCTGTGTGATGGGGAAGACATCATTTAAAATCACTTAAATGCTTGGTTTCCCCATTCGTGATGGTGATAACTGGCCTGACCTAACCGTAGGAAGTTTACACGGATCAAGTGAGATTATGTATGTGAACAGCACTATGTATACTTAAAAGCCGAGGTCCTTATTCTGGCACCCATGGCGGGCTGGGGGGCCTTCACTGAAATTATATTCAGAATTGAGTGTGAATGCCCTTATATACATTATATACATTTTGAGAGTTGACATCAACTTCTCAAAAGGGTTTTAGACCCCAATATAGACTTAAAAGAAAACCACTGCTTAAATACGGGAATTAATATATATATATATAATCTTATTGTCATTATTATTCCATTAAAATGATTCTTTTTGATTATTTCTAAGCTTTTATTTCAGAGTTGTATGGTGATTTTAATTTCACCATTGATAATTTATACTGCATCTTATACATGTCCCTCTCATACAAAAGGAAAAAACAATGCTTTGGATGTAAGATTATCATACTTCTCAGGTTGAGTGTGGGGAGCCGCTATAGGGTTAAACCTCAGACTGACCTGTTGGCAC
>NW_006291549.1:1507582-1542237 GCF_000327345.1 Myotis davidii
AACTTCTCAAAAGGGTTTTAGACCCCAATATAGACTTAAAAGAAAACCACTGCTTAAATATGGGAATTAATATATATATATATATAATCTTATTGTCATTATTATTCCATTAAAATGATTCTTTTTGATTATTTCTAAGCTTTTATTTCAGAGTTGTATGGTGATTTTAATTTCACCATTGATAATTTATACTGCATCTTATACATGTCCCTCTCATACAAAAGGAAAAAACAATGCTTTGGATGTAAGATTATCATACTTCTCAGGTTGAGTGTGGGGAGCCGCTATAGGGTTAAACCTCAGACTGACCTGTTGGCAAAGTCACAAATAAGTCCCAGCTTAGAGGGCATAGTCCTCTTAAGCATAATTAGGCTTGACCTTATGATGCTTCCTAGATCTTATCTGGGAAGCTAATGGGCTGAGGGAAGTGCAGCAAGAACAAGAACAACAACAAGTGAAATCCACAAGAACAAAAACAAGTGAAACTCACAAGAACAGTGTAACTATGGAAACCACTACCTTGTTTACCTCTGACTATAAAATAAAGGCTCAGCGTGCCTGGGATCTTTCTATGTGGCCTCTGGCAGGCACAGGAAGATCCATGGAGACTA
Source organism: Myotis davidii (assembly GCF_000327345.1). Classification (NCBI taxonomy): domain Eukaryota; kingdom Metazoa; phylum Chordata; class Mammalia; order Chiroptera; family Vespertilionidae; genus Myotis; species Myotis davidii. The sequence goes on from NW_006291549.1 coordinate 1,508,194, forward strand.
AAGAGAGCTAGAGAGTTCTGAGCACTGTCTCTGTGTAAAACATTCCTCAGCAGTCGAATTTTTAAATGTAATTTTTTTCTTTTTTTTTTAAAATATATATTTTACTGGGACCCCTCAGTCCGCAGGCCGACGCTCTATCCACTGAGCCAAACCGGTTTCAGCTTTTAAATGTAATTTTAAAAGCCCATAATACCAAACATTCATTAAATGAGGCAAAAGGCCTTGGGAGCAGGGAGAAGTGTCTGACAGTGGCCTAGTCCCTCTCCAACGAGAGTCTTTCCCAGGGAGACAGGGAAATCCCGACTGGCTGATTTCTGTCGGGATCTCTTTTATCTTTAGTCCAATCTGGTTTATTTGAAACAAAAACTATTAGTTTTAAAATTAAACTATTGTCTGTTTCTAGAAAATTTCAGATAATGAAGACTTGCAAACAGGGAAAAACCCTTCTTCATCACCCAACTCTTCAAGGGTAACTACTATTAAGTGCAAAACAATCAGTAACATTCTAAGATAATAGCAAAGTAACTTTCGTTATCATTTGTTCAACTAGTATTTGTGGAGTGCTGACTGTGTCTGGCCCTCTGCTAGAAAGACTCACAGATTTAAAAAAGGGAACAAGATGGGTTCAACTTCTGTCATCATGGCATTAACCATAAAGTAGGGGGCATAGAAAAGCAAACAGGAGAGACAGTGCTATGTGCTGAGCATGGCATCAGACAATGGGTACTAGGAAATTACAAGGGGACCATCTGAATAAGGGAATTAGATCTAAACGGAGATTAGGAACAGGAATGAGTTGGCCATTTGGTGAGGGGGCGGGATGGTCATGTTTTATTGTAGTACATGTATAAAAGTCACTCATATAATCAATTTTAGCAGACCTTGTTTTGGAGTTTTTCTATAGACATCTTATTTTTTCCACTAAATCAATGGCTGATCTGATGGTTGTTATATAAAATTCTCTCTACTTACTAGTACACAGAAGCCAAGTTTTACTCACCTTCACTGGCACCAACCATGGTTATCAAAAGTCCCCGATCATTCAAACCCACATCCATCTGTAAAACATGTAAAACAGAAATGAATTTGATATGATCATATAATTATCCTGTTTCATCTGCACAGGTTTTATTCTTCTCAAGCAGATTTCAAACAAATTAGAGGCAAGAAACATGTATACTTTTGTACCCTGTAGCACAGCATTATTTAACAGTTTACTTTGGGATTCAGGATGCATATATATAATGCACTCTGATGTTTTCTATTTCATTCCATTCTATGTTATTTTCTTTAAAAAATGCTAGTTGTGACCCACCAAATGGATTTTATGACCCTAAGTTGATTTCTATATGGGTCTCAACCCCATAATTTGAAAAATACTTCCCTAGCATGTATAGTGCAGTGTTGGGCACAGAATTAGGCATTATCTGCCATTGTGAATTCTGCACATTTATTTCATTTTATATTATGAGTGTACAACACAAGATCTGGAGCGTGGGGCACACAGAGAAAATAATTCTGCAGAGGTTGGAGATAGGTGAGAAGCAGCAGAACAAGAACAGTGAGTGATTTTAGAAGTTTTCACAGAGTAAATAAGTAAGGAACTTTGAGGAATTATTTGGATGATGCTGGTGAGGGAAGGGAGAAGGGCATTATAGAGAAACCAACATTAACACAATATGGAGTGGTGACAGAAGTGGTGGCTAATAGGACAGGAGTCAAAACAGAGAACAACAAAGGTAAGTTCTTATAGAATTAGGTGACTGGTGATGACAATTCTGATAGAATTGTTTATGAAACTAATTCAAGTTGGCTGGATTAAGACAACTGTCACTGGTATTAAAAACAGGTTCTAGCCCTAACCTGTTTGGCTCAGTGGATAGAGCATTAGGCTGCAGACTGAAGGGTCCTAGGTTCAATTCTGCTCAAGGGCATGTACCTTGGTTGTGGGCACATCCCCAGTAGGGGGTGTGCAGGAGGCAGCTGATCAATGGTTCTCTCTCATCAATGTTTCTAACTCTCTATCCCTCTCCCTTCCTCTCTGTAAAAAATCAATAAAATATATTTAAAAACAAAACAAAACAGGTTCCAGGAATAAAAATTTCAGCAGTGATAAATGACTACATATTAGACATAGGAAGTTGTCTAAAGGTATGGTTGGTGCAAAGGCAGGCCTTGCCCAATAAACTGAATGAGCTGGAAGAGGGATTTAGCAGCTGATACATAAGAAAGATTAGAAGAATAACACAACTGGATGGATGAGGCTAAATTTAAATTATATTTGGAAGATTATTATATTAATAGATAATTAATTTAAAAAACCCACAAATATTCAACAGTTAAGAGAGAAACATCTGAAAAGCTACAAGGACAAAAGAGCCTAATGTTAAACTTATTTTACATAAAGATATAAGAAAACTAAGGTCAACACATTACAAAGAGGTTATTTTTCCAAAAACAGTGTAGTAATAGTTTTTCCCACACAGCCTTTTGGGAGTCTTACGTGTATGTAATGCAGAACATGAGTTACAGTTAGTGAGGTATATAGAGTAACAAGTGACAAAAAAAACTGGTCAGCCAGGCTAATTCGTAGTTTTCATGTTATGAAAATTCATGTCAAAGGCAACATTTTCTATCATAACTGTGCAACTTTAAAATGAAAAATAAAATGGAATTTTGACAATGATTCTTACTTTTCTTCTCAAATTTTAGATAACTGCATCCAATGAATCATTGCTAAAGCTCAGGGCTATTGTGGAAGTAAATTTTTCTCTCTGAGCATGTGTAAGAGGAATTATCTGTAGGCATACATTAAGGAAAGCTGGTTCATTTACATTTAGTCCTAGGGTATAAATGAAATAGATAGCCTTTTTTCATCTTTACTCTATTTTTCTTTTATGCATCTCTTTTTCTGATTACAAAGTAGCATTTATTGTAAGAAATGATGAAATAAAAAGGTACAAGTAAGTAATTTAAATTACTCATAATATCATCATTTAGGGCCACCCAGAGTTATCCTTTTTAGTCTTTATTCTTTCAATCTATTTTATATATTCATAGAAACAAAATAAAATTGGGAACATATTTCCAATATTGTTTTGTAGGCTTTTTCATTTAATAATAAATGATGAAAATTTTCCATCCTATTAAATGTTTCCTATAATGTGATTTTAATGCCTACATAGTATTCCATCATATGAATGTGCCATATTTTACTTAATAACATTTTGTTTTGCATATAAGTTGCTTATAATTTTTAGCTGTTATAACAGTGACGAACATCCTTTCACATGAACCTTTGTTCATCTGATTTATTGTCATATAAAGGATATCATATAATTCCTAGGAGTGGAACTGCGGGATCAGGGTATTAATGCTTTTTTATAGCACTGAATATGTATTAACAATATTCTTTCTAGAAAAGTTGCACCACCACATGAAATGCCTTTCTAACTACATCCCTGGCCTATCTGGCTACACAGTGAGGATACACTAGGAAGTGATGGATCAGATGGACCATCAGCACATACAGGTGATGCAGGATACAAAACCCAGTAGTTAAGCAGAAATCAGAGCACACTTTGGGTGCAGGGGGAGAACACAGTGACCTTGGATTTCAGTAAGTCTAATTTGTCTCATCTATAAAGTGAGCATCATAGTAATAATAGTACAAGCCCTAAGATTAAGTAGATAATATTTTGACAGTACACTAAATCCTCGATTTTGTGGACCTTGGTTTAATGGACATCAGATTTAATGAACAAAATTTCTGGTCCATATGTTGTATATGAAAATTAACACCTGTTAAGTTTAAAATGCTTTTAAGATTTCCTTATAACTGAATTAACAGGTTATTTTTCTTAATTCGCTCTTAGGCTTAAAAGGTTCAATAACTTGCCCAAAGTTATATAACCAGTAGGCTCATTAGTAAACAAAATGGGAGAATAATTATTTGCATTAATAATCATGTGCAAGTGGTGGTTGTATTAGATCCAGGCTAATTTGGAAAAAAAAAACCACAGGATTAGGAGTTGAGACAAGATTTTTAATCTCAAGTGTGTCACCAATTACTTGTATGACCTTAGGCAAGTTACAGTTTCTCTAGGCCAGTTTTCTCATCTGCATATTAAGGGATTTGGTCTAGATTGATGGTTTTCAAACCAAGATCCTATGGAACATGGGCCCTTTACCTATGTGACTGGAATTTTGGGACATTCACATGGGCTAATGGCTTGGCTTTTCCAAATTCTCAAAAATCAAGATACTGACTTAATATATTTTTTCTCAATTTAAGATTTTTTACCCACGATTCTTTCTTAATTCTTTTATTTTATTTTATGGCTAGTTGGAGTAGCAGATGAAAACACATAGGAAATGGCTTCACATTTGAAATATTGGAAACAATTGATTTTTTTTCAGTTTTGAAGATGTTATGTGCTCATGGTAGTAATTTTATATTGTACATATATAGTCCTGTCCCCTTTAAGAAAAACTTTGCAGTTCACACGGTATTAAAAATCTATCAGAGTTTACTCTATTCTGAAAAGAATACCGTGACTCCCAGGTGCTTTCCATCTGAGCAAGTCTGAGAACCGATGTTCATATGTGTCTGTGGTTGGGACTTCATACTGCATACATGCATTATAGCTTTATTTTTCTTCCAGAAAAAAATGGCCCTCAATTTATATAGAGTTAACTATATCGGCATTTCATAGTATATTGCAGGAATACCATGGATTTTCAGGTGCTTTCCATCTGGGCAAGTCTGAGAATGATGAGATAGTCTATAAGGTTTCTTCCAGCTCTATTTGAAATTCTTCATTTTTAAAAGTATCTTCTTGGTTCCCTCCCCCTTACCATTGTTTTTCCACCAGATATGAGCTCCTTGATCCTTCCATTAGCAATGCTCTACGCTTCCAACCCAGGAGGGTTGTTTTGCTATGTTGATCACACCATTGGGAAGGGCGTGCTTTCTTCTGGAACCTGATTTCTGCTGTAGGATCCTGCCTTTTGGCTCTGGGGTCAGTCCTCAAAGTTTGATTGAAGATCCTGAACAATGTGTCAGTCTAGCTTTAGGCATAAATGTTGAAAATCCGTAACAGGATTTTGATTTTTTGGTCTAAATGGGAGATAAGGGTAGATGGAGACTAGATTCCTGGAGGCGCCTTCTGGGCTCATCTCTGCTCTCTGATCTCTGACAGCAGCTGGATCCTACCTTGTCAATTAGCAAGGTTGGAACTATTTTCCCAGAATCTCTGTGCTTGTGTGATGCCAGGTTAGGGATGGCGACAAGGGAAATTTGCACATCATTTGAAAGCAGAAGTGAAGTAGCAGCCCTTATGTTCTGAGGGTTTGACTTTGAGTGGTGGGCACACAGTACAATATACAGATCTTGAGTCATAAAAATGTACACTTGAAACCTATATGATCCTATTAACCAATGTCACCCTGATAAATTTAATAATAAAAAATAGATTCCTCAGCTCCCACAGTCGTGTAATTTCTAATTCCTGCAATGAAGTCCTCATTTTACAGCACTCATTAGTGAATCTGTTTCCATGATGGAATGCTGTGTTACACACTCGCCCACGGCACGGCTTGCTTTTGCCACTTTGCTTTACCAGAAAGAAGTACAGAATGAAGGAAGGAGCACATGCCTGCCTTTCTCTCCCCAGAGCAGGCCAGCAGGCCACACAGCCGATCCTGCTTCTCTGAAGGGCACGGCCGCCTGCTAATGACCCAGCATCACAATTTGAAGGAGACCTGGGGTGGGTAACATGGATAAAAAGGTGAAAACACATTCGCCAAAAAGATAACCTCCATCCTGCCTTCAAATGTATGACACATCCACTCCTTTTCAAAAGGCTGCTTCAGTTTGGTTTTGCGATTCTTGTGGTGCCTTCAATCTCAGAAACTCAGGATCAGTGTGTGTTCTAGATCAGCCGATGACCTGTGGGACAACTCCCTGTCTCCTAAACCTAACTTCTTACCTGTGCTGTAAGGGAGAAGTTGAAGTTTTGATGCAAAACAAATGGGGCCGTTGATGCTTTTCCAAAGAGTCCCAGAAAACAGGAGCCTTTCCCGGCATACCCGGCACACTCTGACAGGAGGGGATGCTGTGATGCTCTCCTCAGACGCGGGAGGCCAAATCTCAGAGGTGTCTCTACTTTCAAGAAAGCCTGCAGCCCGGAGTTAGTTTTCTTTTAATTTTAGGGTCAGCGCTCCTGTGTCCTCTGACACCTCTGTCAGATGGGAACTCAACCCACCTCCTGCCAGACCAGCATTTTACAAACTTTACTCATTTCTGTTCCCACCTTCATCATTTTATCCAACTGTGCTGTTTGTTCACATAATACTTTCTACTTACACTTAAGTATATTTACTGTATTTCATGGAATCTAATGTATGGTCCGTTGTATGTTATACCCGTTATCTTTTGTAGCACTGAGAAAGAGAAAACAATTGCCAACTAAATTTCACAGTGCCTTTCTTTTTAGAAATTTTATGTTCCACTCATTGAAAGTGCTTGCTTAGACTTCCCCTGGGCCCTGAATGAGATTCCTATTTCCAACCAAACTTGAGGAGGAAATAAAAGAGGACGTTTCTGTCCACAGCTGATGAGTATTAACACCGGGTCATAAATCCACCTGGCCTTGCAGCAGGCGAGTCCAGTGTCAGGTCTCTGAGCTGTCAGTACAGGGACTCCCAGGCGTGGGTTCAGGGGCAAGGAGACTGGATGGTCTGGGCTGGAGAGAAGGACTGGGGGTGGGAGGGTTGCTAGTGTGTACTTTACAGCTGCTTCACTCTGCTTCATGGGGCAAGAGGGCAGCGAGAGGCAGCAAAAGCCAAAATTGTGAGACACGTCCTGATTTCAGTGATCTCAAAATATGAAAAAGGTGCAACGTAGACTCAACAAAATAAGTTCTTTTTTTTAAAATATATTTTATTGATTTTTTACAGAGAGGAAGGGAGAGAGAGATAGACAGCTAGAAACATCGATGGGAGAGAAACATCGATCAGCCGCCTCCTGCACATCTCCCACTGGGGATGTGCCCGCAACCCAGGCACATGCCCCTGACCGGAATCGAACCTGGGACCCTTCAGTCCGCAGGCCGACGCTCTATCCACTGAGCCAAACCGGTTTCGGCAACAAAATAAGTTCTTAAAAAGGAAACTTTATGTTGATACCCATATTAGAAAGGCATGTAGCTTGCCAGACATAGAAACAGAAATTATACAATAAAAGATACACTATTGACTTCTAACCGGAGCCTATGACTGTGGCAGGCTCCCCACCTGAGGCACGCCCTAAAGAGGGACGCGTGTTAGTGTTGGGTGTTAAATCACATGAGACCAAATGGAGACTTTCTCCTGTACTGAATCAGAAGGGTTGGAAGAGGGTTGAAAAGTGAAGAACCTTTTCACTTGAGCCTCAGTACTAATGATGCTGGGTCTGGGAACCCTCTAAAACCGGGTTAGCAGGCACCACCAGAGGTTTGCAGCTTACACTTTGGAAAACACAATGTAAATACTGTCCTTGATCTGTTCTGTTCTTATCTGCCAGCAAGAGGGCTAGGGAGTGGACCAGAGAACACCAAACAAGACGTGTAAGTCAGGCACAAACAGGGATGAGCAGATAAAAAGAAATAAGTCAGAGTTGGAAAAAGTGAGTCCTTATAAAGTTAGATTTGGCAGAAAAATCTGCTGATCTGCACTGTTGTGTTAGTGTTTATTGCTTCATAACAAATGACCCCTAACTTAGCCATTTAAAACAATACCCATCTATTAGCTCTGCCTGTAGGTATTAAGTCCCACAGTGCTCAGCAAAGTGTAGGGTCTCACAAGATGTCAATCATGCTGAGCTCTTAAATGGAACATCAGGGGGTGAATTTGCTTCCAAGCTCATTCAGGTTGTTGGCAGAATTTAGTTCCTTGGATCTCAGGACTGAAGTCTCCAACATTTCCTTCTTGACTATGGGCTAGGGGTTATACGAAGTTCCCAGAGCCTCTCCTTTGCTCCGATTCTCGCCCCATTGCCCCTCTATCTTTAAAACCAGCAATGGCATGTCAAATTCTTAACTTTGGTATTCCCCGATTTTCCCTTTTGCCGCCAATCAGAGAAAACTCTCTGCTTTTCACGAGAGTGATCAGATCAGGATTTTCCATCTGCAAAACCCCTTCACAGTAGTATCTAGATTAGCATTGACTAACCAGGGACAGCAATGTAGGGGGGCCATCTAGAGAAGGGTGCCTGCTGCAACTTCCTCCCTTGACTGTCCAGAAATGAAATGGAGACCGTCGAGGTGTTTCCCCACTAATTCTGGGCAGAATTAAAGGTGGACCTTAAACTAAAGTGTGCCTTCTCCTGGGTGATGTTACAGCAAGGCTCCAGAACAAGTCACAAGCCATAACAAATACAGAGCAGTTAACCTATTCGCTTTTATCGGAACACAAGCTATTTCACAATAATCCATAAGTGAATTTTGCTTACAAAGAACAAAAGTATAAGATGTCTATTTAAACCTCTACCTTTCTGTTTTCTGAGACTCTTAAACACTCACAGCGATTTTTTTTTTTTTTTGCTTTGCTTTCAAATCTTAAATGGGGGACAATTTTCAAAATCCAGTGAATTCTCTCATGCTTTACAAATAAATTTGTGGGCTGAAAATATTGATATTAAACTATATGAAATACACACACACACTCTCTCACACACGCGCACTTTTAACTGATTCTGCTTAAAAGCTAGAATCATCAACAGCTGACTCTGACTCTATTACTCAGAACTCAGTCACTGCAGGAACACAGAGAAGTTCAAAGATACAACATGATTCTGAAGCCAAAACACACTAACTCCATCCTACTGAAAGGAGACAGTTGTGTCCCACTGAGATGATGGAGTTCAGGCTACGACAAAAGTTCAGGCGGGCCGCTGGGGCACCTCCCTGCTCTGCAGGCAGCTTCTATCTGGCTCTCCCTGGAGCTGGGAATTTACCACAAATACCGCCTGGGGGAACAGTGCTAGCAGCCCAGAAATGGCTGAAACAAGCTGCCTCACGGTGACTCCCAGACACGATCGGAATGCAAGAAAATAATTAAGATCCTAATTAAGTAGTTGCTCATCTGGCTCATTTGAAGACGCTCCAAAATGGTCAGATTTAAGGCATGGTAAACAGCTGAAGTGGTAAATTTGCTTGTTAGTTAATACCTTTGTCAGAGGTCAGGTCTACCTCCGACAAATGGAAAATGAAGAATAGAGGCAGAATCTGTGTAACTTAACCCCCAAGCAATTTTGCTTGGGTTATTTGTATCTTTTTATCTTTTACTTGTTTTTGCATAAAGATAGTGACCTATCATTTTAGCATAGTTTAATATAGGAATAATTTTCATATTCATAAAAACCATGGAAAATAAGGATTGAAAAAAAAATCCTAAGAATACAACGAGGTTTTAAGTACCAATTAAATTTGTCAAAATTTTTTAAACTTTAGCATTTTTTTACTTATAAAATTATAGTGACACATTTATACTATGTTGTATTTTATGCTAAAAAACTTAAATACAAAATACATAAAATCTATTTACATTTATAAATGAAATTTAATTAGGGCTTTGTATTTTGGAGGACGATTTTCTTCTGGCTACCTTCTCTCAGTTTTATTTTACTTCTCTTGTATAGATCCAATAAAAAGTAAACATCATCATGTTTTCCAGAGATGTAGTTTCTTAGGAGATATTTGTTTAAATTATATTATAAAAGTGCACCTACTAAATTTAAGCATACTAAATCACAACCTTTGATGTGTATGTGTTATACAGATTAGTCAGTAGTGATTTGTTATTTTGAAACTGCTATTAGAAGTGAATGCACATTGCAATATTTAAAAATTTAAATATGAGTAATGTCAGAATCAATGTTATATATACACCCAGACACATTTTAAAATAGGAGCTTGCATCTCCTGCGACTCCCACCCTTCTCAGATTTGGTCTCCCTGGCCTTGCTGGTTTTGCCAAACCTTGCCTTTTGGATCCACTATGTTACTTCCTCTCCTAAGTCTTCCTCCCTTTTTCAAACCTTTTGGTTGGAGAAGAAGGCAGTGCTTCAAAATGCGAGCTTTGGAAACGGATTGCCTTGTGTAAATCCCGGCTGTGCCACTTACAAGCCACGTGATATTGGGCAAGTCACTTAACCTTCCATGCCTGTTTTCTCAACTGGAAAATGGGGATGTTAGCCCTTACCTTGGGTTACTGGGAAGAGTGAATGAGTCAAGCACATAGCATACATTGTATAATTGTTAGCTAATATTATTTGTACCATATTAGTCCTTCTGGAACAGTGTTCTACAATACCTCTTACTTCCTAAGTTTTATGATCTTTGCTGGCCTCATCTGAAATTTAGGTCAACTCAAACAACGCAAGCAAAGTTGGCTCTATCTTTCAAGTCTGACTTACTCCAGTCCTGGGAGGAGGGGTTAACTCCCCAATCACTTTCATCCAACCTAGTTCTCTTGAACTATAAGCAAAAACTCCTCCTTGTTTGAAGTTTCTATCTCCATCCCTTCCACTCAAGTTTCCACATTTATGGAAAATTTGACAACGGGGTCATGGTTTTCCTCTTTTCCCCATGTCTTCATACTGGCTAAGTTAAGTGTCCATGCAGAAGCCCCATGGAACACTCCACCTTTCCTATAATGGATCTTCTTATTCTGATGACCTTCACCTTCTCAATACTCCACCTCCACCCTAGACTTTGTCATTACCCAGATCCGCTCTATCTCAGAAACCATACACTGGAATATCATAGTCTTTGACCATAATGATGATCGGTGGGAGATGCCAAAGGAGCAATTGCTCTATCCACACTGTAAATCAAATTCTTGACAATGGGCTTGGGTTTTTTGCTTGCTCACTTGCTGTTCTTACAAATCACATACTAGGAGTTTAAGATATTTTTTGAGTGACTTACGGGTAAATATCTCTCCCCATCCTACTGGAGTAAACTGGTAACTTTTTCTTTCTGTGAAGGAAATTGGAAATAGAGGTTCATATTAAATACAGTTAATATTTAGTAACAGGGACTATTATTCTACATGTGCATAGGTGTAGGCAATGCTTTCTGAAAAACTGACCTATAATTTCTGATCTCCTTTGTTCCTTCTAGCTGAAGAGTATACAGATCAGTTAGATTGCTTTCAGAGAATTCTTGTGATTAGTCACAATTCTAGGACCAGCATGATAGAACAATGGCAAGTTTGGAGGCTGTTGTAACAGAATATTCCAGGTTAAAGATTTTAAAATCTGCTGTATATTGTAAAGTTATTATATTGATGACATTTTGTTTCCAGAAACTGAATTCTAGATTTTCCGTATCTATATTTCTGTTTCTCATAATACACTTTATATTGTAAAAGCCACATGTGATTATTATAGAAATATTATTTAAAAGAGACAATAAGGAGAAATACCACATGTAATTCCACATTCTATTTCAATAATATAAATGCCTTTCAGACATTTTGCTAGGCACATGCTACATTACAATACATACAGATGTACACTTTCTCCTTTATATGCAAGAAATCATCAATACTATACATATCTTACAACATTTTTTCTATTTAATAATATATATTTCATATTTTTCCATTAAGTATGCACTACAACATTCTTTTTAATGAGGTTATTGCATTCCACTGAATAATACTTTGGTTACTATACACATATTTACTCAACCAAAGTAATACAGATTCAAGCGTATATTTGTATAGTAACACTCCCCATTTTAGGAATTGCTGGAGTAAAATTTTATGAAGATATTTACTACTTTTCTTAGAATAATTCCTAGATGCCACATTGATGGATCTCAGGAAATGGGTTTTTTAAAAGCTCGGGCATATGCTGCCAAATTATCCTTAAGGAAGGATGTAAACTTTTTCCAGCCTTGTATTAGAGTCCTGTTTTCTCCTGATCTAATCTAACATCAAATATTCTAATTAAAAAAAACCTTTGCCAACTTGGTAAGTAAGAATTTGTAACTTTATTTTTAACTTGCATTTTTGAATCAGGTGATACTAAATCCTTTAAAATTATTGGATTTATTTCATTTTTGGCAAATTATCTGTCCATACACTTGGTTACTTTTTTCTCTTGAGTCAAGCTTCAGAGACTAGCCAGCTCTTCAGCAAACCCATTTCACTTTCTTCCTAAGCACGTTGCTAGAACATGTTTCCCATGCAGTTTTTTTATGGCTGCCTGACTGAGTTCTAGCCCAGACTGCAACAAACCTCTGTATGTCAGGCCTCACCAGGCTAAGGTCTAATTATTAGCAGTGCCATGATTTTCTCTGCAGACTTTAGAGAAGAAAGGATCTGTTTCCTTGCTCATTCAGGTTGTTGGCAGAATTCATTTCTTTGTGGTTGTAGGGTTAGAATCCACTGGCCCTTAGCTGAGGGCTGACTCTAACTTCTAGAGACCACCAACATTTCTTGATTTGTGGCCTCCCTTGTCCATCTTCAGAGTCAGCCTTGGGAGTCTCTCTCATGCTACAAATTCTCATGCTAAAGACATTTCTCTGACTTATGTTTCTGCCTTCCTCTTCCACTTAAATGGGCCATATGATTACACTGGGCCCACCTGGATAGTCCAGGATAACCTCCGCATTTTAAGATCTACTGATTAACAACCTTACATCTGTTTTGCAATCTTGACTTCCTTTTTCCATGTTAGGTAATATATTACCAGGGTGCAACGATAATGGGGTCAAAACCTGCTGACCACACACCTTTTTTCTCCCCTTCTAGAATATGATATTTAAGATAGATCTTATGTTTATGTTTGTATCTCCTTTGTTTAGACCAGTGGTTTGCACAAATAGTGTAAATAAGGTTTTTCTGATGAATACTTAAAGACATTTTCATCAAATAATTTGATTAAACTGCACCATTAAGCCTCCATTCTAATATCCTTGATTTGATTACCTGTTTCATGTGCCTTTACATATTTCTGATAACATTTTGGCATAAATAAATTAAAAACATATATTCCAAAACATACCATTAATCTTTTATACAATACCAGTTTCCTTTTTTATGTTTTCTTCTACACTTACTTTCTTCTTCTTTATAAAGCCTTGTATTTTCCTTCTACAAGCCTTCTGTGTATGTGTGAAATACAATCACTACCAAGCAAAACCTGAGGTACAGAATATTTAAGTAAAATTATCAAAGATAATCAAGTCCTTTGTATAAATAGGACTATAATGACTACGCAACTACTTCTTCATGGGTATCCTCATTACAGAATCAATCAATCTCTTCTTCCTTTTTTAAAAAAAAATTGTGGTATATAAAACATGTCATTTTACCCACTTTTAAGTGTACAATTCAGTGGCATTAATTATATTCACACTGTTCTGCAGTCATCACTATCTGTTTTCAAACTTTTTCATTGCCCCACTCTCAAAACTCTTTTTAAGAATATCCTAAGTTAACTAATTTCAATCTTTAATAATTTTCTGAAATTTAAACATACCTACTTCCAAGAAAATTCACTGATATTTTGTTGTTAATTAAAAATAATCATATCAGTAATTTAAACATTGAGATAAGTAATATTTTATACATTTTTAAGATTTCTCTCCACCCCCGGTGATTTTCTTGTGTTAATTTTTCTTAAATGAAAAGATAATAGTCTTCAGGAAAATATTTATAAAACAACTTTTTTGATAAGTAAAAAAAAAAAACAGTAGACAGTGTCTCTAAGAATTTTCAATTCTAAAACTAATGATCAGAATATTTTTTTAAAGTCATTTGGTAAGTAGATTTAGAATACATCTTCCTGGTTATCATCCACAGTATAAGTACAAGTAATGTTAACCTCCTCATGACCTCATTTGTTAAAGAACAAATTTCAATCAAACTGTTTCGTATCTACATGACATTTTATGAGGTCAAATTAAAAATTGTCGTAAGAATTTCATTATATATAAGCTGATCTTTCGCATATGGAGGCCCATGATCTTCTCCAAAAAGATCTTTATTAAATGATGAGAAATGCTAATTATACATTATTACTATACATAAGTACTACAATTTCTAGTGTAAAATGATTTGTACAATTTCTAGTGCAAAACTAGTGGTAGAATGATTGTGGTAATTACAAACAATTTAAACTAGAAAATGATTTCCTACTGAGTAATTTTAGAATTAAATAATAAGACTTCCATTCATTCATTCTTTCCCTGAGAAACTAAATAGTAAATACTTTTCTATACATATGCACATGCACATGCACATACACAATCTAATGAATCTGAATCTTTACATTAATTGCCACCTGATAGGATGTGATGTCTCTTTGTGTTTTTATTTTTTAGAATGACATATTGTTTTTATTCTGCTATTTCTTGAAAGCAGGTTGAATTTAGATAGGTTTCACTTTAGCAAAAGAAGGTTGACTTTTCCAACTAGTGTAAGAAAAACATTTTTTTCCATGTTTCTAGAATAGATTTGAAACCTAAAAGTCTTTAAATAGTATTACTTTGTAACTGTTCTGTTATAAAGATTTTGTCTTGAGGTTCTATTTACAAAACATTGTCATTACAGTTTTTCACCTTTAAATTTAATTCTATGAAACTTTTGCATGTTTTTTATTAAATTATCCAGGGTTATATAATGTGTGTTTTTTTAAGGTAATCTTTGATGGCATTATTGTGATCATTGCAATCTAATTCAAATCAGGTGCAATTCAAAAAGTTTTAAGCATTTATTTGTACTACAATTCTTGTTAGTTTGAACAGTTTTAGTATAGGAATTATGACACCTTTCTTAAGGGATTATATGTGTTTTAAATTCCAATATGTTAAATATAAGAGGAGTATAGGTCCCATTATAGCATTACTACCAGTAATTCTAAAATTATAAAACACTGTTTTTGGTTCGAAATTTTGCATAACTTGTTAAGGTAAAAACAATTCTGAGGGGAATCAAGAAGAGAAAATGACTTTCTTTTCACAAACAAATTTTGACCCCATATTCTAAATGGACTATAAAATTTATTTTAGTGAATTAAGCTCTACTGTCTGTTACTCTGGGGCAATAGTTATATTTAATGTGTTTTATTAAATTGTGCTTTAGTTTTAGTTTACTTCCCAAAGGCTCTGGAAACAGGATATCTGTTTATTTGAATACATCTAATTAAAAGGATATGAATGAGAATGAAAGTGAGGAAGTATATTTTTTTAATATGTAGAATTTCTTAATGTTAAAAGTTGCTCCGGAAGAATGTGGTCTTGTGTGAGGAACACTTAACATGGAACCTGGCAGAAGAATTTCAGTAGTTTGACCTGCAATGAAAGCATCCCAGTGCATTTATCTGATTAAATATAGATAGTTGGCAGCTTCCATGACAGTCACCCATCACAGCGTACATTTCAAGGATCCACAGATATTTGGAATAGATAAGTTTGATAAAAGTCTTCCCTCCCCCCCCCAGCAAACATGTGTCTACTAAATCTCATTTTTCTCAATATATTTTTGTCTTCCATTTAACGATATCTTACTATGAAAAATATTTTAGTCCAAAGACATATTACATATAAATTTATCAATGAAAGAGTAATAAGCTTAAGAGAAAATGTAAAAACAATATTTTTCCTGATGAATACTAACAAAGTTATCTTAATGAAACCACAGAAGACTGGAAATTAAAATTATTAGAGACTGTAGTTAGGACAGTGAGAATTATAATAGTCAGTGGCAGGATAATATGAAATTTATACTCCATTAAAACAGAGAAACAGGGTAGATTGTTGATACTCTCCCACCTACTTCCCACTGCTACAAACGCATGAAAATTTTCTAATCATTCCTCAATGTTTACCTGTTAGTTGACAAGAATGTTTGTTGCTCTTAAAATATTAAGAAATTATAAGCATGTTGCCTACTTCTGCTTCCTTTGCACTCTATATTTGGGAAGATAATATCAAAGCCTGGGCAAGAATCACAGATATCTGTTTTCTTTTTTAATTCAACACTGTTGAAAGGGATTAGATTTAAAACCGTTTTCAAGGAAATCTCAATATTGTGGAAAGTGGATTAGTAATCAATCAAATTCATTTGCCAGTTTGAGTTACATGCTGTTAACAGTATGGATACTTCGGTTTTATCCATAGCAATGTGTACATATATCTAGACAAAATATTTGGGTATATGGAAAAATGGAAAGGTGAAGAAACTTCTGGTGGTTTCTTAAAATAAGGAACATGCTTCATTTCATAAAGTCTGAGGAGATGGACTCTTGTAGAATTAAGGAAGAAAAAGTCATTTTATACCAAATCTAGCTAAAACTAAAACGGAAAGAGGCTTACTCTCTCCTCAGATGCCTCCTCAGAGTCAGAGGACAGGATATAAATGGGGGTATTGGTGGTGTGAGATGATGGATGAGGGTCTCCTCTGGTTGCCAGAGGATCTGTGACCAGCACAAAAACTGCTTGGTCTGGGTTAATTAATTGCAGGAACAGTTTATTCAGATGCAGGGCAAGCACCTTGGCTAAAATCTCAGCATCTGTGTTGATTAAAGATCGGAGGCTGAAGAAAGCACATAGTTGGGGGTCTTAGATGGGTTTGGGAGCCATATGGGCTTCTTTTAATGAGGGAGGGCTTCTGTGATCCAAGTCTCAAAGCTGTGTTGTTCTAGTCAGCATTAATGGAGTATCTCTTGTCCAGCACCAAGGCATTTCGCAAGACGACTAGGGCAATGATTTTTTTTCTGGTTATTTGTTTCAATAATCTAGTCAAGATCTCACCATTATTTTTTCATTTCTTACAGACGTAGCAATAAGAGAATAGGGTTCAAAATATTGCTGATGTGAAGTCCAGGAAAGATCCTGAACAATAACGTATCTGTTTTCGAATGTCATTGCCAGTGAAATGTTCACTAAGCTATTATGGTACTTTTAAGATGTGAACTGTAGAGTGTATATTCTCTGTAACTTTATCTTCAGGATGTTATGTCTGTAATCATTTATCTTGGCTTTGAGTTTCTGTTTCTTATAGCTATGGAAATGGACACAGGTTCTACTGAAAAAGGAATTATAATACAAATGGAAAACTATAAGCTGCATCAATAAAACTGAATTTCTTTAGGCTGCACAATCCTTTGGGACAGTAATAATTTGGTAATACTGTATTATGGCTTAACTGCTTACAAAAACTGTTTGTGGACCCAATCTAAGGATTTTTAAGAATTATGAAGTTACAGCACACAAAGATCTCAGCCAGACACAAATTTAGATGCCCACTTAGCAACACAAAAGCTTGGGTCCTGAGTGGTATTTTACCTGACGTGAGCGTTTCTGTTTACTCAGTTTGATTTCTATAGAGATTTGAGTCAAGTACTGGCATTAGTGTCTATTCATTGAGGTCATCAGCCTGAATCACCTCTTTATCTTGTAATTTTCTTTCTAACTTTGCTATTATTAAATATATACACCAGGGCATATAATGTTCAAGTAGATTTCTAAACTAACAATAAAATAAGCATCCATTTCTCCCTCTCCTTAGCAATTTCTTCTCAGTGTTACTCCTAATTGTGATCTCCCCCAACCCTTCTCATTGGTAACCATAATACACATTTAAATGACTATTTCCCTTCTTTTTCTTTTAAGTTTTCCACCTAAAGAATATTTTTACACTCCATATACAGTATGTTGGAATCATATTGTATGTTTTGTGCTGCAGCATATCTATGTTGCTCACTATTGTGCTCCAGAAAAATTTATCTATGTGGATGTATATTGTGGTTCATTCGTTTTTACTGCTCTACAGTAAAAATCCATTGAATGAACATACAATACTTTATCAATCTATTCCACTGATGAAGGACCTTGGATGGTTTCAATCTTAGCTACTGAAGAAGAGCTAATATAAAAATGTCTTCTTGCACAAATGGGCAAGAATTTTTCTAGCTAGAGATCTAGGAGTGTAATTACTGGACCATGAATCAAAATTTCTAGGTTATATCTAAGGGTTTTACAAAGTGATTTTTACCATTTTCCATATTCACCTGCAATGTATGAGAGTTTTTGAGGCTCCGTGTCTTTGCAAACACTTGATATAGTCATAATCTATAATAATAAAAGCATAATATGATAATTAGACCGGACAGCCAAATGACCTTCCGGACATCCTTCCAGATGACCTTCCAGACAAAGCCGGGGCTGCAAGGGCAGAGTCTCTTGCACAAATTCCATGCATCAGGCATCTAGTGTATGTGTGTGTGTGTATATATATATAAAATCAGGTTGCTGTTATATCCTATATGATTATAATTTCGATTAATATTTAACTAGTTACTCACAAGATCCAGCAGATTTTTATATGAATATTAGACATTTGTCATCTTCTGTGAAATGTCTTTGCCATTTTTTCTATTGGATTATTGATACATGTTTTTATTTGTAATTTCTTCTTTATGCAGTCTATATATTAATCCATTTGTGGGTAAGGCAAATGTCTTCTCCTAGTTTGTGGCTGTGTTCTCAAATGCCTTTATTGCGCTTAATAATAAAAAGAAATGCTGAATATTTGAATTTTTTTTTATTTTGAAATCATTGTAGATTCACATACAGTTGTAAGAGATAATACAGAGGGCTTCCACATACTCTTCACCCAGTCTCCCCTAATGGTAACACGTTGTACAACTATAGTACAATATTGCAGTCAGCAAATTGACCCCTGATCAGCAACTGATCTTTTTACTGTCTCCATAGTTTTGCCTTTTCAGAGTGTCATATAGTTGAAATTATGCAGTATGTATCCTTTCCATACTGCCTTTTCCCACTTAATAATATGCATTTAAGGTTCTCCATTTATGTTCAGGCTGGATAGCTCATTTTTAAATGCTAAATATTATTCCATTGTCTGGATGTACCATCGTTTATTTATCCATTCACCTACTGAAGGGCATCTAGGTTTCTTTCAAGTTTAGGCAATTATGAATAAAGCTTCTTTTTTTAAAAATATATTTTATTGAGTTTTTACAGAGAGGAAAGGAGAGAGATAGAGAGCTAGAAACATTGATGAGAGAGAAACATTGACCAGCTGCCTTCTGCACACTCCCCACCGGGGATGTGCCCGCAACCAAGGTACATGCCCTCGACCGGAATCGAACCCGGGACCTCTCAGTCCGCAGGCCGACGCTCCATCCACTTAGCCAAACCGGTTTCGGCATGAATAAAGCTTCTAAAAAAAATCTTTATATAGTTATTTCTGTAGACATATTTTTTCAGATAATTTGGGTAAATACCAAGGTGTATAATTGCTAGATCATAGGATAGGAGTATATTTAGTTTTGTAAGAAACTGCCAAATTAATTTTCAAAGTAGCTGTAACATTTTGCATTCCTATTAGCAATGAATGAGAGTTCTTTTTGCTCCACCAAATGATAATATTTGGTGTTGCTATTGTTTTAGATTTTGGACATTCTAATATGTGGACAGTGACATAATATTATTGTTTTAATTTGCAATTATCTAATGTCATATGATATTGATTCTTTTTTTTATAAGTTTATTTGCCATCTGTGTATCTTTTGTTGTTTGTTCAGGTTCTTTGCCCATTTTTAAATTGGATTGTTAGGTTTCTTTTATTAAGTTTTAAGAGTTCTTTGTATATGCTGCGTAACAATCCTTTATCAGTTATGTCTTTTGCAAATATTTTTCTTCCACCTCTGACTTGTTTTCTCTATCTCTCTTTTTTAATAATGTATTTCTTTTTAAAAATATATATTTTTATTGATTTCAGAGAGGAAGGGAGAGGGATAAAGAGATAGGAACATCAATAATGAGAGAGAATCATTGATTGGCTGCTTCCTGCATGCCCCCAATTGGGGATTGAGCCCGCAACCTGGACATGTGCCCTTGACCAGAATCGAACCTGGGACCCTTCGGTCCTCAGTCTGGTGCTCTATCCACTGAGCAAAACCAGCTAGGGCATCTATGTCTTGACAATGTCTTTGCAGAGCAAAGTTTTTATTTTAATGACCTCCTGCTTATCTATCATTTCCCTCATGTTCTTTGCCTTTGGTGTATCTAAAAAATCATCACTATATCAAAAGTCATCCAGATTTTTAAAAAATATATATTTTATTGATTTTTTACAGAGAGGAAGGGAGAGAGACAGAGAGTTAGAAACATCGATGAGAGAGAAACATCGATCAGCTGCCTCCTGCACATCTCCCACTGAGGATATGCCTGCAACCAAGGCACATGCCCCTGACCGGAATCGAACCCGGGACCCTTTAGTCCGCAGGCCGACGCTCTATCCACTGAGCCAAACCGGCTTCGGCCATCCAGATTTTTTTAAATGTTATTTTCTAGAAGTTTTATAGTTTGTGTTTTACATTTAGGTTTATGCTCCATTTTGGGTGGATTTCTGTGAAGGTCCTAAGGTCTATGTCTAGATTCAGGTGTTTTGTTTTGTTTTGTTTTGTTTTGCAGAAGGATGTTCAATTGTTGAAAAGTGGCCTTTTCTTCATTGTATTGCCTTTGCTCTTTTGTCAAACATCAGTTGGTTATGTTTATGTGGGTCTATTTCTGGGCTCTTTATTCTGTTCCATATATCTTTCTGTTATTTCACCAACACCACACATAATATATGAATACCTTAGTTTTACAGAAAGTTTTAAAGTTGAGTAGTGTCGGTACTCTCTAACTTTATTCTCCTTTAATATTGTGTCGGCTATTCTGGGTCTTTTCCTCTCCAAATAAGTGTCAGACTCAGGTTTTTTTTTATATCAACAAAATAAACTTGTTGGAATTTTGATTGGGATTTATTGTAATTTTAATTTGCATTGGTGACTAAAAATGTTGAGCATCTTTTTATGTGTTTATTGACATCTGCATTTCTCTTTTAGGAAGTGTGTTCAAATATTTTGCCTATTTAAAAAATTGAGTTGATTAATTTTTGTTGAGTTTAGAGAATTATCTTTTCCATCTTGAAGTCCTTGTTGAATATATGATTTGCAAAATTTTCTCCCATTATGATTAGAAAACATACTGTCTATGTTTTTAATTCTTTTAAATTTGTTAAGGTTTGTTTCATGACACAAGATACAGCCTATTTTTAAAAAAATATATTTTATTGATTTTTTACAGAGAGGAAGGGAGAGGGATAGAGAGAGAGAAACATCGATGAGTGAGAAACATCGATCAGCTGCCTCCCGCACCCCCCCCCCCCAACTGGGGATGTGCCCGCAACCAAGGTACATGCCCTTGAACGGAATCGAACCCGGGACCCTTGAGTCCGCAGGCCGACGCTCCATCCACTGAGCCAAACCTGTTAGGGCCAGCCTATTTTTATAATGTTTTATTTTCACTTGAAAATGATGTTTATTCAGTTGTTATTGGGTCAAGTGGTCTATAATTTCTAATTAAGTCAATTTGTTTGATGGTGGTTTTCAGGTATTATATGTACTTACTGATTTCTCTCTAATCATTCCATGGATTACTAATAGAGAAGTGTTGAAAACTCCAACTTTATAAGTGGACATTTCTATTTTCACTCTCAGTTCTATAATTTTCTTGACTTGTGTGTTTTGAAGATATTTTGATAGATGCATACATAAAAAGAATAGCCAGGTATTCTTGTTGGATTGGCCCTTTTATTATTATGTAATATCCATTCTAATCCCTGATCATTTTCCTCCTTCAGAATTCTATTTTTGCTAGAGTGACACCTGCAAGAGAGTAGACTAGGATAGGAATTCTCTATTTCATCCCATTCTGGAACATCAATTTTGACAGTTATTCAGGGATGAGAGTGTCTTTAGGAGAACTTCTAGCACACTAAAAATCCAAGAGTAGACACATTGAAAAGGGTCAAAGAAAGTTTTACTTTGCCTTCATCACGCCTCCTCCAAGGCAGTGTGGCTTAATGCCTGGAGAAACTCCTGCAGCCATGATTTCCTCCACAGGGGAAAGTAAGAGTGTGTGAGTACCAGCTTCCCCATCTGTGCAGGACACATTTCTTTCTTCACCCAGATTACTCAGGTAATCTGCAAGACTAGGGGCTGGGAGAAGCTAAGAGCAAAGTATCTAGGCTCCAAACTCAAAAAGAAAGTAGTAACCACTTCACAGTCCTTCCTTCTAACCAAAGCACATCAGGAAGCTCACCCACTAGCCACTAAGGACATCTCACCTGCAGATCCCCGCAGTGGGCCCACAGGAACCTCCACCACTCTGGCTTTGGAGAACTGAAAGAAGGCATACAACCTTAAAAATTCTCCACCCCCACAACAGGGAACAAAAAATGTGAAGCAGGCACATCAGTAGAAAAAGTCTGAGGAAAGCCTCAGAATCCCTGGGTGGGTCGGCAGGTGAAGGTATCTCTCTCAAAAAGCCAGTAAGTAATATTATTGCTTCTTCAAATCCACAGCCATCAATGTAAGACTTCAACAAACACAAAAAAAGTCAAGGAACCATAAATCCACAAAAGGAATACAGTACTTTTACAGTATATGTCAATAAAGAAATAGAGATCTATGAATTACCTGACAAATTATTTTAAGGAAGCTTAAAGAGCTATAAGAGAACAGAGATAGACAACTCAGTGAAATCAGGAAAACGGAAAATGATACTTGAACAAAATGAGAGATTTAACAGAGAACTATAAATCATAAGGAAGGGAAAAATAATGAAAAAAATGCAATAGAGAGCTTCAACAACAGATGTGATAGTAGAAGAAAGAATTTGTGAACTTTAACACAAGTCATTTGAAATTATCCAGTAAATATATGCTGATACCAGAAATATGTAGTATCATAAGGGATTAATCTAAATAATTATAAACCAACAAATTGGATAATTTAGAAGAAATAAGATAAATTACTAGAAACATATTCCATCAAGACTGAATCATGAAGAAATAGAAAATATGAATAACCCAATTATTAGTAAGGAGGTTGAATCAGTAATCAAAAATCTCTCAACAGGCCCTGGCCAGGTGGCTCAGGTGGTTAGAGCATGGTCCCAATATGCCAATGTTGCAGGTACCATCCTTGGTCAGGGCACATAGAAGAATCAATCCAATGAATGCATAAATAAGAGGAACAACAAATCAATATTTCTCTTTCTCTCTCTTCTTTATTATCTCTCTCTAAAATCAATAATTTTAAAAAATCTTTCAACAAAAAAAGATAAGATTCAAATGTATTTACTGGTGAGTTTGGCCAAATATATAAACAAGAACTAATGCAAATCCTTGTCAAACTATTCCGAAAAATTGAAAAGGAGGAAACACTTCCAAACTAATTTTCTAAGTCCACATTATTACCCTGATATCAAAACCAGACAAGGACACTAAACAACAACAACACAATCTATTGCCCAATATCTTTGATAGACACAGATGCAAAAAACCTCAACAAAATACTAACAAACTGAATTAAATAGTACATTAAGAGCATCATTCACCATGAAATGGGATTTCAAAATATACACCAATAAATGTGATTGTACCATATTGATGGAGTGAAGGATAACAATCATATGAGCATCTCAACAGGTGTAAAAAAAAAGCATTGGACAATTTTCAACATCTTTTCATTATAAAAATGCTGAACAAATTAGAGAAGGAATGTATTTCAGCATAATGAAGATCATATATGAGAAGCAAGAGCTAACATCATGCTCAATGATGAAATGTTGAAAACTTGTTCTCTAAGATTAGGAACAAGACAAGGATGCTTGCCTCTTCCATTCAGCACACTATTGGACATCCTAGCCAGAGCAATTAGGCAAGAAAAAGAAATAAAACCCATCCAAATAAGAACAAAAGATGTAAAACTGTCTTTGTTTGCATAAGACTTGACCTTTTATATACATATAAAATTCTGAAGACTTCACCCCAAAACTTAAATGTGATAAATTAATTCAATAAAGTAGCAGGATACAAAATCAATATACAAAATTGAGTTGTATTTCTATACACTAACAAACTATCTGAAGAGAAATTAAGAAAATAATCCCATTTATAATAGCATCAAAAACAATAAAGTACTTTAGAATAAATTTAACCAAGGAAGTGAAAGACCCATACACGTAAAACTGTAAGACATTAATGATAGAAACTAAAGAAGACACAAATAATCTGTGCTCGTGGATGGAAAAATGATGCTAAAATGCTGAAACCATCTATAGATTCAAAGCACTCACAATCAAAATCCAATTGCATTTTCCACAGGAATATAAAAATAATTTATAAAGTTTGTATAGAACCACAAAATATTCTGAATAGTCAAACCAATCTTGAGCAAGAACAAAGCCGGAGGCAGCATGCTTTCTAATTTCAAACTATATTACAAAGCGGCAGTAGTCAAAACAGTATGTACTGGCATAGACACAGATACATAAACCAATGAAATAGAATAGAGAATCCAGAAATAAACCCACACACTTATGGTCAACTAATCTTTGATAAGGGTGTCAAGGACACTCAATTGGAAAAGAATAGTCTATTCAATAAATGATGCTGGAAAAACTGTATATACACATGGAAATGAATGAAAGCGGACTTTCATTTATACCACTCACAAAACTAACTCAAAATGGATTAAAGACTTTTATATAATACCTAAGAATGCAAAACACCTAGAAAAAGAGGTAGTGAAAGTCCTTTTCGACATTGGTCTTAACAGTGAGTTTAGTTTTTAGTTTTTAATCCTCACCTGAGAATATGTTTGATCAATTATAGGGGGAGAAGAGAGAAATATCGATTGGTTGCCCTCCCTATGCACCCCCAATGGGGATCCAATCCACAACCTAGGTATGTGCCCTGGCAACCTTTCCGTGCAAGGGAGGAAGCTCCATCCAACTGAGCCACACCAGCCAGGGCATCAGTGAGTTTTTTAATGATACTAAAGTATAGATAAACAAAAGCAAAAAATAAGTAAGTGGGACTACATCAAACTAAAAAGCTTCTATACAACAAATGAAATCGTCAATGTGCTCCTGAAAGGGTACAGACTTTCACTTATAAGAGGAATAAGTTCTGAGTACAGCATGATGACTATAGTTAAGAATGTATTGTATGGACACAGACCCTGGGGCAGTGGGGGCTTGCCGGGGGTGGGAATGGCTGGGAGAGTGGGGTCAATCAGGGAAAAAAAGAGATATATGTAAAGCTTTAGACAATAAAAAAAAGATATTTAAAAAAGAATGTATTGTATACTTAGAATTGTTAAGAAATAGATATTAAGCATCTTAGCACTCTCATACACTTAAAAGGTAACCATGTGAGGTGATGGGTATAATAGCTTCATTTTGATAAATAATTCACAATGTGTATGAAATCATCACATTGAACACTTTAAATATAGATGATTTGATTTGTCAGTTGTACCTCATAAAGCTGAGGGGCGGGGAAGCATTATCCTCTTTCTGATTTTAATATGACAATCCAGCTTTCTTTTTTTTAAATGTATTTTATTGATTTTTTACAGAGAGAATGGGAGAGGGATAGAGAGTTAGAAACATCGATGAGAGAGAAACATCGATCAGCTGCCTCCTGCACACTCCCCACTGGGGATGTGCCTGCAACCAAGGTACATGCCCTTGACCAGAATTGAACCTGGGACCCTTGAGTCTGCAGGCCGATGCTCTATCCACTGAGCCAAACCAGTTAGGGCTAATCCAGCTTTCTTTTGGTGAGTGATTGCATGGCATATTTTTCTTCATTTACCATTCAGCTTATCAATGTGTTTTTATATAAAATGGGTTTCTTATAGAATAAGAATCTGATGTCATTTTATTTTCTAACAACCTAAGCATCCACCTATTGACTGAACTTGGTCATGTTACTTTCAATGAAGGCTGTGTGTTTTAGTCTTTTAGTTGGGCACATTACCTGAACATACAAATATACATATACATACACACACATTCACATACACCCAGGTTTTGTTTCTAAAGAAAAAGTGAAAGTAGATATTTGCATAAGCAACTAGGTATCCCTACTTTTGATATCTTGTGTGTTTGTAGCTGTCTTTACTTTTATAATAAAGACATACATAGCCATTCTTTCCTGTTTGGAAAAATTAAATAATTTATTTGATCATTTTATGTAATATTTAAAGTACCTTCTTGATGTTGTTATTCTTCCTTTTCAAGATATTTAACATACATTGAATATAAAAAGGCATCATTCCTAGGAGAGTGTAGAGGGATACTTTTATCTTTGTTTAAAAAAATGAATTTACTTTGTCAAGGGGATTTAATGTTTCAAATTTCTTATCAATCATCTTGTTTTCAGCAACATATAAACTGTTTCTGTTTTAAGAATGCATTATTCTTCCAGACCAAGTCAGAAATTGGAGCACTAGCCATCTTAAGTGCCTCCCTATGAGATTTAAATCAATGTCCAGACTTCCAGGGACAAACTTTCATACTTTGTGGACACAGAGGGAAGAGCAGCCTGTCTGTTATGTGACCCTGCTGTTGGAAGTTATCAGGCCACATGTGGCCTTTTATTAGTAGCATTCCTTCTTCCCTGTTGAAAACAAACTATTTTTATGGAACATATTATTATAAGACTAAAGGCCTGGTGCACAAATTCGTTCACGGGTGGGGTCCCTTGCCCTGGCTGGTGATCAGGGCCTATCAGGGCCTTTACTGGGAGGAGGGTAAAGGAGGGACTGCGAAGGTTGGCCGGCCACAGGAGATTGGCTGTGGGAACACACAGACCACCAGGGGCTAGTTCTGCATTGAACATCTGCCCCCGGTGGTCAGTGTGCATCATAGTGACCGGTTGACTGGTCATTTGGTCGCTTAGGCTTTTATATATATAGATTTTTCTAATACTACTCACTTTATTTTTTCTTTAGCCTCCTTTTCTTTTTTAATGTAATTGTGCATTAAGCTACATTTTTATTTAATGTGATTTTTAAATGTTTTTCTAGTTTCAAAATTTTTTATACTTATTCTTACAAAACTAACACATATCAAAAAATTATTTCCTAAGATACTTTCATATGTTATAAATATAGTTCTTAAAAGTAAAGACAAATATTTGGTTAATAACACAGATCTACACATTACCTAAACCTGCACCAAATACTGGTAAACTTATAAATAAATATGAACTAAATATGTGGATTTAGAGGCAGAAAAATTTTCTATCTGATGGCAAAAAATAAATTCAAAACCCTGTTTTCTCAGGCTCTCTGATTATTACCCAAATCAGTGTATATACACACATCCTTGTTTCCATTCTAAACTATACCATTTTAAATATTTCTTCATTCATAGAGAGAAAATTTACAAAATTAAGGTATAGCATCTAAATCTGAATGGAGAACACTGCTCTGAAGGTGTGGAATGATTATTTAAAGGCGAATGTGATGCTTAAAATTTCATAACCTGGAATGAAAGCTAAACAAAAAGGTAAGTGGTTGACAGCAGACCACTTACAGCCAATGCTTCAGCCTACTAATATTATTTTCACTTAATAACATTCAGACAGAAGCAGAAATTTTTAATTTAGGGCATAGAAACAAATCAATGGCACAGAACAAGCATCATATAAAACAATTACTGAGTGCCATAAGCAAGCATAAAGGTTTATGGGTCTCGGAATTGACTTTGACTTAAATAAAAAACACAGGAGGATATACAAAAGGAAGGCCAAGGAGAAAATGATCAGAGCAAAATGATTATAAAAGGCCAGATTTTTAAATAATTGCCATATCATGAAGTAATTTAAATCATTTTACAAACATGGAATTAATATTTCCCCTAGCATAGCAATAAGCCTGTAATGACTACCTCTGACTTACACACTATTATTCTGTTTGTATTAGCCAATAAATACAGGAGGCAAAATTTTACCCAACATGTTAAAGTTGTCCAGCTAAAATTAAATAAGGATGCTATTAAAGACCTGCTTTTGGAAAATGCCAAAGCCAAGAATGTCTAGACCCGTGGTCGGCAAACCGTGGCTCGCAAGCCACATGCGGCTCTTTGGACCCTTCAGTGTGGCTCTTCCACAAAATACCACATGTGGGTGCACATGTACAGTGCGATTGAAACTTCGTGGCCCATGCGCAGAAGTCGGTATTTTGTGGAAGAGCCACAGTGAAGGGGCCAAAGAGCCGCTTGTGGCTTGTGAGCCGCGGTTTGTCGAGCCACAGTTTTGCTGACCACTGGTCTAGACAAATCTTTTTATTTTTATGTTACATTCTCATATAGACTGGAATCTATTTTTATTTTTTTCTATTTCTTTTTTTAAAATATTTTTTTACTGTCTAAAGTTTTACATATGTCTCCTTTTTCCCAATTTGACCCCCTAGGGGCTCCCGCAGCCATTCCCACTAGACAAATCTTGACATAGCACTTAGTTTTCTGTAATTTTGCACATGTCCAGCAGAGGGCATTAATATGATTACAGTAGTTGGACCTGATGGGAGTAATCATCTGTGATTGTGGGATTCACCGGAAGTAGTAAACTAGAAAGGCTTTCTCATTTTCATCAATGAATAGTTTCCTCCTCTCTAAATTTCTTGGCATAAAATTTACTTAATTTTTATAGCGAAAAGGCCATAATAATAGAAAGTTAATGTTGATTATTCCCCAAGAAATAAACAACACAGTGAGTGATCTTTGAACATCATCAACCAGCTTCCTCAGAAGAACAATACCACTCTATCAAACTTGCCCTCGCTTCCTCTCGCTCTCACTCAGCTACACTCACCTAACTACATCTTCTCCCAAAACACAGTCCCAGGGATCTAAACGTGGAGTAACTTTTGGCTAGGTGCGCAGCTTTTTACAATAGAGGTGAAACCTTGCCTGACATAATGATCTCTGCAAGGTGATGGAAACTTGATGCATTGGAAAGACCAACAGTTAGCTGTTGTGAAAGAATAAGAAAGTTAACCGAAGTCACACTCAAATATGTTGTTTCATCACAACGAGGGAGAACAGGTGGTCAGTTTTGTGGTCTTCACTTTCTAGATGAAAGTCATAGGATAACTGCTACCCTTAGCAAAGCAGAAAGTATTATCGTAGAGAAAATCATCACTTGCTTTGTGAATTGAACTGTGATAGATGTGGGACTCTGTTTCCCAGCAGCCGAAACTCCCGTGGCAGGCAGCAGACATTTTGACATATAAATTAAATAACATGTGGTAACTCCTGTGGGAACATGGAAAAGGAGCCGCTGGGAGCCAGGAAAGGGCTGCAGAGACAATAACATTTAAATTGGGCTTTGGAGGATGGGTAGGCGTTTATTAGTTAAAGAAGTGGTGGAACAATCTTCTAGGAAGACAGCAGCTGCTCATGCCAGTGCTTGGAGGCATGAAAGGCTAATCACAAAATAAATATATCCGCAGCATTGAAGGGACTATGCAACCGGAAGCCACAATTGTGTATTAGGGAGAAAATGATTTTATTATGCTATTAAATTAATTTGCAGTGGATGCTTAAAAATTTAAGAGGGGAGTTAACTTCGAATTTTAACAAAAGAGTTTGTCAATGGAAGAGAATCTTTAATTATAAGTATGCAGGAACGGGGGGAGGTTATTTGTTTCGGTGCCTGCTTTTTCCCATGGCACTTTCCTATTTCAAGAAGCTGATAGTAGTCAGGGTTTTGTAGCTTATTTCTGAAAGGTTGTTACTCTCAATTCTAGAAATTTCTGATTACTAGCACCAGTTTACTTCATATCCAGAGATTGTGAAACTATGTGTATATTCTGTTTGGTTGTTCTTCTGGCCACTACATTATAGTACAAACAATTAGTATAGTTTCAGTTATATTGTCAGAAGTAAGTGTCCTCACAGGGTACAAATCAGAATTATTTTGAGATCAAGGCTCACAACAAAGCAAGTTATCCATGTAATTATGACATATGCATTTTAAGGACCAATAAAATACTTGAGAACTTAAAAATAATTTAGTGTCTTCAAAATAAAAAAAATGGGAAACTAGAAAGTAAGGTATGTCTAATTAAGTGTCTAATTAAATTTTACCTCAGCTCAACTCCTTTCTAGCTATATCAAACATATTTAATATGGGGTATAGATGCATTTTATGTTTGATGTGATTTAGAATAAGGCCTCCCAGAATAAAAATGTTCAGAGCCTTCGGGCCCTTCCAACATCTCTGCTCACCCTGTGTATAGCATTGATACTATTTTATATTCGTATACTGCTACAAGAATCTCTGATTGCAAGAGTCTACAGTACCTGTTTCCAGGAAGATAGCAGGTAGGCGGAGTTTTATGAAACACAGGTCTCAACGCCTGCTCCTAACCCCATTCCATTTTTGTTACTGAGGTTGCTTAATAGCAACTCAGTTCCCCATGACAGGGCTACGCTCAGGAGACATGTAAATGAGCTCTATGTAAGTTTGTAGGTAAATTTAAAATTCTCAGATAGGGGATACATACCATGTTGTTGTCACCGTACAATATGTCACCAGATGCTCCTTTTTTGTTAGTTATCTAATACTTGGAATTCATTTTTACCAAGAAATATGTTACAAATGATTTGTAGTTTTTGAGATTAACCCACAAAAGTCTCAGATATGCATTATATACCTGGTTTACTTTAACCACAATTTCACCAATGTTTAAAATATAGTTTCTCCCCCAAATAGTTAAAGAGCAGAAACTCAAACATCTAATTTTACACCAACATTCATAGCAGCATTATAACAATAGTCAAAAGGCAGAAACAGCCCAAATGTCCATCAACAGGTGAGTGGACAGATGAAATGTAACGGGCACATTCAACGGGATATTTTTTAGCCTTATAAAGAACTGAAATGCTGACTCATGCTATAGCATGAATGAACTTTGAAATTATTATGGTAAATAAAATAAACCAGATTCAAAATGCTGAATACTGTATGATTCCACTTATATCAGGTATGCAGAATGGACAAGTTCACAGAGACAAAGTAGAAAGGGGTTGGGAGAAGAAGAGGGGATTGTTTAGACTCCAAACAATAGAGTCAAATGACCCTTTCACAGGGGTCGCCTAAGACCATTGGAAAACACATATATAATTACACATTGTTTTTGTGATTAATCACTATGCTTTCATTATGTTCAATTTGTAACAATGAAATTGGGGGTCACCACAACATGAGGAACTGTATTAAAGGGTCGCGGCATTGGGAAGGTTGAGAACCACTGGTTTAGAGGGTGCAGAGTTTCTGTTTGGGATGGTGAAAAAGTTCTGAAAAAGCATCGTGGTGATGGTTGCACATTATAGATGTACTTAACTCCACGGAGTTACACACCTAAAGATGGCTACAATGGTAAATTTTATATTATGTGTATTTTGTTACAATAAAAAATACAGTTTCTATGAACTGAGTTCATTCTTGAGCTCCATCTCAAATCAGGAACCTTGCTTCTCAAATGCAGGACAGGGAAAGCGAAGAGATGGGCCCAGCAACTAGGGTGACAGTAGGGTTTGCTGTAAAATAGAAATATTTCATATTTTTGTAATTCTGTATGTTTGATAACATGCAATAATGGGCCACAACAGAACTAGAGTCCATACTTTATAAGAATGGCATTCGTGGGGGGAGGGGGGCTAGAGGGGGAGTTAGGACACATATATAATACCTTAATCAATAAAGAAAATTAAAAAAAAAAAAGAATGACATTCACCAGTCATGCCCCGGCCCAGCCCTCCAGTCGCCTTTCCCATCGCCCTCAGCTTCAATTCTGGCATCGCTAACGCTGCAGGGAGGAGGCACTGTTCCCACCTGGTGACATGGGAAGAGTAGAAAGAATGGAGTAGCAGGAAAGCAAGGCCCTGGCTAGAATCACATGTAAGCCATGCCTTTGAAGTCAGGACTATCCCTGCTTTTGTTGTTTCTATAGCGTTGAAAATTCATTATCTTTGAAAACTTTTAGAAACACCGTTTTTAAAAATTTATATCAGATATTTTTAGATCTGAAAAGGACTTTAAAGATTGCCTGATCTAGTCTGTTCATTTTAAAGAGAAGGAATCTGAACTTATGGTGCACAGATATTGTGATTTTTGTATATGTATTTCTAGGGTTATATTTCTAGGGACCAATAAAACAAAAAGTAAAAATAAGCAATACTTTTGTGAAAATTCTGCTTACGATGATCTTAAATAAAAATGTGTGCATTTATTGGCTCTTATATGCCTAATACTATTCAAAATGTGGTAACAAAATTTAGAAAGAAGACTAAGACCTGATCCTTATCCTAAGAAAAGATGAAGATTAGTTAGGGAGATAAGATTAAGGCACATGGAAATATTTAGAGTGCAATCAAGAACTACAATTGTTTGGGATTGCATATATGAGTTTAGGGAAGGAGGAGATTAATGTGACCTAGAGGCCCTATTTGGTAAACATTTTTAAAAATTTTATATGAGAACATAAATGATGCCATTAATCAAATTATCAGCTGGCATGAAGCTGAGCAGAGTAGAATTCAAAATGAATTTAAAACAATGGAATGAGTCTAACAAGGTGAATTTGAATAGTAGCTTAATAAAAAGTTAATTATAACTAATATTTATTGAGAATTTACTATGAAACAGGCACCATTTACCTTCATTATGTCATTTGAACTTCATGTTATGCCACAGAGCTTATTTTAATTATCATTTTAAGGTTAACGTTCCCAGGGTCAAACAAATCCTATGTGATGCCTCCATGCTTCAAATTCAGATCTAAACTCTTACCTATTACTAAATCACATTGCCTCGATAGCTTTAAAAAATAAACTTCTATATATAGTTAGTATGGAGTGCCTCACTAGTTTGAGATATAAATAAGATTGTTTATCCTTATAATAAGCAAATTAAATATTTAAGACCCCACCAGCTCAATTAACAAGATGTCCAGTCTCTGCTTTGGCATTTCCCCTTTAAGTGCCCAGAGTCTAACGCTTACAAAAGAGGCTCTGATTCCAACAGCAAGAGAAGGAGACGAGGAGAGACTCTCCTTGGGATTTTGAAGGTTCCAGTTCACAGCAGTCATTGCTGTCCTTGCAGTCTTATCTGTAGCTGAGAACTGACCTTGTGTGGTTTGATTCAGCTCTCTCATCTGAAGTAGAAATGGCACCCTTACTGATATAGAACCCTGCACAGGCCACAGTCATCCTCTTTACAGGGAAAGATCCCACACTCTCTAGCTGCACCCTGGGCCAAGATCACACTTGCACTTCTTTTTTTTATATATATATTTTATTGATTTCTTACAGAGAGGAAGGGAGAGGGATAGAGAGTTAGAAACATCAATGAAAGAGAAATATCCATCAGCTGCCTCCTGCACACCTCCTACTGGGGATGTGGGTACATGCCCTTGACTGGAATGGAACCTGGGACCTTTCAGTCCGCAGGCTGACGCTCTATATCCACTGAGCCAAACCAGTTAGGGCATACTTGTACTTCTAAGTTGGTTTACATTCAACTGCTTAGTTACTATCCCAAACCCACCTTCAACAGGAGTCAGGTTGAATACATAGTCTCCGCCATGTACTGTGTCTGAACTGGCCCTTGCTCTATAAGTACTTTTGTTTTGGTACTGAGCCTGGGGTCACCAGCCCAGATGTGTCCTTCCCTCATGGGCCCTTTCTTACCACTGGACCTCAGTCAAGAACATCTCAATCCATGAAATCTAAAATAATGTTACATCTCCAAGAAGTGGCCTTGATGCCATTCTTTCAGACTTCATGAGTCTCATGCATATTTACTGAACTCCTGTATACCAATGAGTCCTCGGTATGACTTCCAAGTATATATTTTAACCCCAGAACATCTTCCAAGAGCTTCAAGTTTGCACGTTCATTTGCCTACTCAACATTTTTAACTGGATACCTATTGGGTGTTGAAGTGTAGTAGATTCCAAATAGAACATTTGCTTCTCCATTTCTAAACCTGTTCACCCAAAAGGGTTGCTATTTTAGTACCTCCAAATAGTCAGATAACGTAAGCCAAAAATCCAAGAGTCAGACTGGGTCCCCCTCTGCCCTCTTCTTCCCCATCTAATACATT
>NW_006291549.1:1542367-1569104 GCF_000327345.1 Myotis davidii
AGTTGAAGGCATGTCCCCAAACCTAAAAATTTGCATATATTATTGCCTGCTGCCTGACAGCAAAGAGCAGTTCCCCCAACCTGACAATGCCTACTGTATTCCAAAATAACCTTTGATATGTATATCTGCTTTGCTTTAGGGCAATTTGTGTTAATAAAAAGCTAGGGGTCCAGAGATTTGGAGAACTTGGTTACTGAAGCTAGGTCTGCGCTGATCCCCAAAATGCCTTCCAAATTTATATTTCATGTCTAGTCTCTTTATTAATTTACTCACAGCCCTTGTCCAGATTCCTGAACCCTTCTAGATGCTGAGAAACACCCCGGCACATCCTGTTGACTCAATCTTTGAGTACCACCACGTCCCTCTTTACCCCTGCAGACACCGTGGGTCAGGCTTCCATTAGTTCTTGCTTGGACTGGTATTCCTGCTTCTATTTTCCGTTTCCTCACCACACAATCCATTCTTCCCACAGCAGAGTGGTCTTTCAATAATGTACTGAAATCCTCTATCTCTCCTCTGTTTAAAACCTTTCCATAGTTTCTTAGAATAAAATCCAAACTTTTCCCTTCATCTTACACAAATCCTTTCACTCTCTCTAACTCCAATCATACTTGCCTCCTCTCTGTTGTTTTTAGACACACCCAGTAACTAGGGCTTTTGCATTTGCCATTCACGCTCCAGACTTCATGAACAGTTGGTTCCCTCTCCTATTTCAGCTTAAATTTTACCTCTTCAGAGAGGTCTTTCTTAATCAACCTAACAAAAGTAGTTCCTACCTAGATACTCTCCATCTCATCACACTTTCTTTCATTTCTTATTACATCCTCTCTCTTTTTTTAAAGTTGTTTACTTCTTTGTCAGATGTCTTTCCCCATTTAAGTTCCATGAAGGTAAGGACTGGTTTGCCTTTAACTGTCTTTGTCTCCAATGCTAAGTTTCTAGAATGTAGTAGGTACCCCATACATGCGTTGCTAGTTACCTAAGTGAATAATTGTAAGATGGCTTTTGCATTCTTAATCAATAAAAAAATTTTTTTAAAAGTAATAGCACTAGAGTCTCACACTACCTCCATTAAATAAGAATCTCTGGAGATGGTACCTGATATATCATCCCTTCCCCCAACTGGTGGGCGGGGTATGACGTAACCTGCAGCCCAGAAATACCTGAGTGACTAATCACGTACCTTATATAGACTATACATTGGACCCACAATCCAGCCCGTCCTGGTTTTAGGCCTCCGTCTGATTCTTCAGTACCATTAGAAAAGCTCCTTTAGTTGATTCTAATATACAACTAGCATGAGAAAAGCATGGATAACTACCATTCCCTTTTCCTTAAACTCCAGATCAGCTCCTTTGTTATTTTATTACTATCTTTTAGTATGATCCAATTTCAAATGCTTTTTCCAAGCAATGTTTCTGGAGAGACCAGGGACCCTTGGTGACTCTTACCAAATACTACACTTCAAATTTGGAATTTATCTTTGGACCACAAAACTTGCTCCCTGGTCACGTGGATATTTTTGTCCACTTGGGGGTGGGCTTCGTTGGGGTTCCTGGATGACAGACATTCCCTGGAAATAGTCTGTGTGGACATGTCATCCTGCAGAGCCTATGGAGAACAACAGTACGTATTCAGATTTCACTCACCAGCTTTTGCTTTTTGTTATACGTTTTTCCTTTCCTTGTTGTCTGAGAGACAGTCTCCCAGATAAGTGCTTCCCACTCAAATGAAGTAGCTTTTATTTGGTTAAATGTTCTTTATTAGAAATGCTTTCCTCACCATTCTACCTAAAATGACATTCAAACCACTATCATCACTCACTAACTTCTCACTTATTAACAAGTATAGTTATTTGTTTATGATGTGGGTTTTTTTATTGTATGTGTGTTTTTTTGTAAAAGTTCTTCTTTGCTGTATCTGTAGCAGTGTTCAATAAATATTTGTTGAAAATATAAAGGAACAATTGAACAGTGTTCTAAAAGTGGTCCCAAAATGGATTGCATTTCCTCCTTTTTTTCTTTTTTTATTCTCATGGAATTTTGCTACATCAGGAAGCACCAATTAGGAAAAAAGAAATATTGGTGGCATCAGGAACCACTTTATCCAGGCTTTAACATACTTGTTTTCCCCAATAGTAGTGAGCATTCATGTGATTCATTTATCCCAGATAATAACTGATAACCCAGAATCCCTAAAAAAATATTCCATGTTTATAGCAAAAAAAAAAAAAAAAGTCCTTTGACATGAAATATAATTAATGACCATCAGGAATGTCTGGTAATTACTGAAGGTAAAACTTTATGTGTCTAATAGTATTAGGACAAAGTTCTCAACTTCTGGGTGGTTATTTATTTATTTTTTAATAAATAGGCTGTTTTCCTGAACTGTAAACTCAAATCATTTTAACTTGCACAAAGGAAGTTTGTTCTTAAAGTGGCTCCTTTCCCTGTTTTTTTTTTGTTGTTATGTTTGTGTGTAGTTTTTTAAAAGCTCTTCTGCTCACCACTCTGTCAAGAAAATTGCAGAAAACCTAATGATACCCCGGTGTTGTACTCAGGGAAAGGAAAAGGGGAGAGCCTTTTAAGAACCAAATCCTGGAGGGAACATTCAGAAATGAACATCTTTATAGTCTGAGGAGTCAGACACTTTTAATTAACTGTTAGAGCCAATTTTTAAAAAGAGTTGCCATGGCTCCCTACTTCCCTTCTATGGGTGCATACATCTCATGCTGTAAGGAGTGCATGTGGCAAAAGGAGGTTGGCTCCTGGCCTAGGACATTGCCTCACCAAGAGTAAAGAAGCATCAAAATGCCTTTACCCACAGTGCAAGAAGTTTAGTGGAGGGATGGTCACAGCAAGATAGTAGGCAGAAAGTTCAGGCTGACTTTGGTAAGGTGTACACGCAAATTCACACGGATGGCCTGTCTCTTGCATCCAGGAAAAACTGCAGAGCAGTTCTATGACTTCTGTTACTTTACAAAATATGCTACTTCAAAGTGCTACCGATAAGCCTTTCTAACTATGTGTTCTTCCTAAGGGCACACATCTTAATCAAAGTTTAGGGTTTTTTAATATTGATGAATGAGATCTTACTTTTTAAATATATTATTGGATCATGGTTCCTGAAGGTGATTAAAATGTGTGTGTGTGTGTGTTTTATCTGTGGTTTTTAGAATTGGCCTCTTGAAAGATTTGAAGAGGATATGTAAATTCCAAGGCATTCAGTTCTTCTAATTCACATGCTAATCATCAGGGTGAATCTCCTGTCTCCTTTGCTTGCTGCAAGTAAATAAAATAGCACC
Source organism: Myotis davidii (assembly GCF_000327345.1). Taxonomy (NCBI): domain Eukaryota; kingdom Metazoa; phylum Chordata; class Mammalia; order Chiroptera; family Vespertilionidae; genus Myotis; species Myotis davidii. Next base: position 1,545,672 of record NW_006291549.1, read on the forward strand.
TAATGACAGCCACTGACTTGTTCTTGAACCCCCCAAGCTGCAAGCCCCACAGTAACAATATGGAGGTCATTGAGAGGAATTTTCTCAAATACTTCCTACCTTAGGGCATTGTGATAGGAAGCAGGAGGGGTACAGAAAAAACAGGCACTTTCTGCCTTCTAGGAACTTACAATCTATTCACAGACACAAACCGTATGTGTATGATAGGTGAAAATGATTATAAAGTTAGAGATATAAAATATAAAATAGATGCAAATGCAAACTGAACATTATCTTGGGATATAAGTTTATTATTATTATTATTATTATTATGTTTTAGGATAGTCAAATTAGATAGAGTGGCCTAGAATTTTGGAAACTGAGTTTTAATGCAGAATGTGAAGTCAATACAGAAAACAGGTGCATTCTTTTTGGTGCTTTTCTGTTCACAAGGCCTGAACTCTTTAACTCTTGCTTTAATTCTGTTCCCTCTTTATAAGATGCTATTTTCCCTTTTATCTTTTATGGACGTGTAAGATAATTTCCAACCAGCTGCCAAGTGAACACGTTAGAGTTGTTATTTGGAATCATATATTGGCTATAACAGGATGCTATTCAGCCTGTGTCCCAGTTGTTGCTAATTAGAATACATTGGTCTCTTGAGTTGGATACCTTCTGTTTGCCCCTCCAGATGGTCTCCTGAGGTTTTTCTACCACACTGTGTGTTCTAGTTGGCTACTCTGCAAGAACTGGTTGGGTCCAGCCAGTGGGAAGCATGGGAGAAGATGGTTTTGAGGGAAGAGAGTGATGGTGAAGTGTTTGTTTCCCTGGCTCCGTGGCTCTTGGGTCTGTGCCTCTCACATGGTATAGCCTTTTCTGTTTCCTGGTCCATTGGCTGCTCATTCCCCTTAATCCTTCAAGCTTCAGGTAATAACATCTCCCACCTTTTGAGTAGCCTTAGGGTACTGCACTATCCCTTGTGCTTTGCTTCAATTCTACCCAGACCTTTGTAGTTGCTCTGTTTTAACTGTTCCTCAAAGTACTCAGTATGAGTTGCCATCAACCTACTGCTGAGACTCTGGTTGGTCACCTTGCCAAGCAGGAAGGCAAACAAAGTCTAAACCTCTGATGGTGAAGTGACATGTGCCTCCCTCATTGTTGAGTCTGGAACTAGTTCTTTTATATAAGTTACCCAAACAGTTTCAGCAAAAGTGAGACTCTGCCATTGAAGAGTTACAATCTTCTTGGCTATTTGATAAAATTCTCCCCTATTGCTAACATGGAAGGTGAGGATGAAACAGTCAACCACCGACAGGGACTAAGGTATTTTAAAAAGTCTGGGAATGATAGCTGCGATTGTAAGTCTGATTCATGTGATAAGTGGGTATGTGACACATCAGGGTAATTTCTTAGTTTGGGAAATGGTGCTATTATCTGATTATGGGAGTTTCCTTACTAGGCAAAGGAGTGGTGATGACTGTGGATATGCCATTCTGGGATTTCAAAAGGCAAAATGCCAGTGGCATGTGTGTGTGTGTGTGTGTGTGTGTGTGTGTGTGTGTGTGAGAGAGAGAGAGAGAGAGAGAGAGAGAGAGAGAGAGAGAGAGAACACACTATATGTGTGTGTCAGAATTCACTGTAATAGTGTATGACAGCTGTAACAGAGACTAGGTAAGCATCAGCAAGACAGAGATGTTAAACTAGATTCCTGGCAATAGAGGAAGAAGGCCTTCATGTTGGGGATAAAACCAGAGGAGTAAAATAGAAGAGTTCGAGTACTTTTGCAATATTGCCTTAGGGCAGTGGTTCTCAACCTTCCTAATGCCGCGATCCTCATGTTGTGGTGACCCCCAACCATAAAATTATTTTCATTGCTACTTCACAACTGTAATTTTGCTACTGTTATGAATCGTGATGTAAATATCTGATATGCAGATGTATTTTCATTGTTACACATTGAACATAATTAAAGCATAGTGATTAATCACAAAACAACATGTAATTATATATGTGTTTTCCGATGGTCTTAGGTGACCCCTGTGAAAGGGTCGTTTGACCCCCAAAGGTCGCGACCCACAGGTTGAGAACCGCTGTCTTAGGGTAAAAAATATTTAGATGAAATACCGAAGACCATGGGTCTACCATTCTCTCTCTTAGAAAGAGAAAACTAAAATACAGACAAAGAAGGATGAACAAAATACTTCAGGAGAAGCTTGTGCTGAATTGCCTGCCTCTGCACTGAACTACCTGCCTGCAATGTGTTTCAGCCAACTGAGCCTGTCCTAATAAAGGAGTTCCTGGAATCCTATTTCAAGCAATAGGACTGAGGTTTCCCCATCCTAACGGAGCTGCACAGCTCTAGCCAATCAGAGTGGCTCTATTTTGATTAATCAGGACAGTGCCTTTTGAACCAATCAAACTACAAAGATTTGGAGTCCTAATTTGCATGAGGACAGACCAATCAGGGACAAGGGGCGGGGACTCCTGTCCATATAAGTAAGCTAGCTTCCCTCTGGCTCAGGGAGCATACTTTGCCTTTCTATTGAAGACTGCCTCTCCCTGGCTGAGGAAGATTACATGACAGTGCAGAGCTGTCTAGTGAGAGCAGAAAGGGGCCTGGCCCCAGGGTTTCCTCATAGCTGTGCTGTTTTTACAGCCATGTTGTATCATAATTGAGCTCTTTTGCACTGAATAAAGTTTCCTTCTTCACTACACACCAAATTGTAGTGTAGTGTTTGTGTTGAATTGGCACCAATGAACATCAGCTGACAAAACTTTGCTGAACCAAATAAGCTGAAAAAAGTTACTCAAACTTAAAGTACACAGGTTATTTATTTATTTTTTCAGAATGAGACCAACACTGGGAGTTTGCATCAATGGAGATAATTTTAGAAAAGCCTAATAGTTAGAAAAAAAATCAGTTATTTAAAATTTTGGACTTTAATATAACTGTTGAAGATGAAAATAGAAAATGAAATTCTGTTGTCATAGCACTTGTAAGATCATCAGTTTTTAACTATGTGAAAACCACATGGGACAGCTGAAGTGGATGATGTCATCCTTGGATGCCTATGATCTTGACCTAAAGCACTCCCAGGACTGAGCAGGGGATCAATAGTTGCCAAGAATTACTCAAACAAAATTGCGGTAATTGTTAGCACAAAACAATTTTCTTGGTTTACTTTGACTATGTTGGGAAGGTCATTAATAAGACATGATCACTTGGTTTACTCATGAGCTGGACTCCAGCTATTGGAGGCTCCACACTCCTCCCCTGTGCTTGGAATATGCCCTCAGCTTTCCTTTCCTGAGCTAGAAGCTGCCCAAGAACACAGCCTTCAGAGAGTATTGTGGTCTTGGTGTTAAGGTTTCTATACAAACTTTGAAGATTTGTCTTTTGGGTGAGAAAATTACTGATCCTTCTGCTGACCAAGACAAGCCCCTTCAGTAAATTCCCTTATTTATGAAACCTGCCACCTACCAATAAGGAGTAGTCTGTCTTTTTTCTTGGGTCTTTCCCTGCCTTCAGCAGATGGGGTAGTTCAAGATTACATAAGGGAAACTCCCAGTCAGATTGGATAGCCAGCAGACTAATTCCTATAGCGCAATTTGTCCACACTAGGCTGACATGATATGTCTGCTGCCGATTCAAGTGTCACCTTGTCATATTCTAGTTTGTGGGATTCTTTTCGCTGTTTAAGGTGTCCTCCCCTGTGCTTGGAATATGCCCTCAGCTTTCCTTTCCTGAGCTAGAAGCTGCCCAAGAACACAGCCTTCAGAGAGATTGTGGTCTTGAGATCATCTGGACTGGGTACCTGATTGAACTCTGTTAAGGTTTCTATACAAACTTTGAAGATTTGTCTTTTGGGTGAGAAAATTACTGATCCTTCTGCTGACCAAGACAAGCCCCTTCAGTAAATTCCCTTATTTATGAAACCTGCCACCTACCAATAAGGAGTAGTCTGTCTTTTTTCTTGGGTCTTTCCCTGCCTTCAGCAGATGGGGTAGTTCAAGATTACATAAGGGAAACTCCCAGTCAGATTGGATAGCCAGCAGACTAATTCCTATAGCGCAATTTGTCCACACTAGGCTGACATGATATGTCTGCTGCCGATTCAAGTGTCACCTTGTCATATTCTAGTTTGTGGGATTCTTTTCGCTGTTTAAGGTGTAGGCAGCAGAATATTTTTTTATTTAAATTCTTAGTATATGGAAAAATGTTAAACATAAGATAAATTTCAAATGATATAAAAGAAATCTATGATATTTATGGTTTTACCGATACCTAACAGTGGTTTCAAATGTAATAGGTATATTCTGCTGACCAAATAAAACTTATACCAAATTGGTAAAGACATAGACATGTCTTAAAACTTGGCATTATTTCTGGAAACAAAGAAGCATAAGGGCTAAGAAATTCTTAACACATTTTTTCTCTTTTAAACAGAAATTAGAAATACATTTTTAAAATTAAGGTGATAGGTGTGATTTTAATACCTTATTAATTTGTACATTACTCCCAGTATTTTACCTATACAATGATTATATGAATATAATTATGTGTTTCTATATTCTAATTTACTTCATCCTCAGCAGATTTTATTACATATACCTGCAGAACAGACATCATCACTCTTAAATGTTTGAACAAAGAATTGCACAGGAGAAACACTGTTGATTGTTTGGCACATTTTTATTCAAGTAGTATAGATTTTTAACTTATCTTCTTGAGTTACATATGTTAATATTCATTATTTCACATTTCTGTCACTTCAGAAAATAACTAATACATGAAAGAACTTCCTATGTACACTTCTGAAAAAGTACAAGTTTCTATTCTTAAAAATTATCTGCCAGTAAAGAACACTTACAACTCAACAACAAAAAGACAACAACGCAAATAAAATATGGACAAAGAACATAGACATTTCTCCAAAGAAGATAAACAAATGTGCAACAAGTTCATGAAAAGATGATTAATGTCATTAGTCATTAGAGAAATGCAAACCAAAACTACAATGAGGTATCACTTCCCTCCCACAAGTATGGCCATAAAGAGAAAATATTTTTTACAAAAGGAAAACAAGTATTGGTGAGAATGCAGAGAAATTGGAATTTTATAACATGGTTGGTAGGAATGTAAAGTTGTGAAACCACTGTGGACTGTGGGAAAACAGTTTGGAGATTCCTCAGTAAGTTAAACATAAAATTACCACGTGACCCAGCAGTTACACGCCTAGATATATACACAAAATAATTGAAAATAGCTGTTCAAAGAAAAACCTCTATGTGAATGCTCATAGCAGCTCTATTCACAATAGGCAGAAGGTGGAATCAACCCAAATGCCCATCAATGGATGAATGGAAACACAAATTGTAACATATCCATACAGTGGAATATTATTCAGCAATAAAAAGGGATGAAGTATTAATACATCCTCAAATTGGATGAAGTCTGAAAACATTACGCTTAGTGAAAGAAGCTTGGAAACATTATGCTATGTACTGTATGGTTTCATTTACATTAAATGGAACAGTCTAATCCATAAAGACAGAAAGCAGGTTGGTGGTTATCTTGAGCTTGGGAGAGTGGTGGTGGTGGTGGTGGTGGTGGGAGGGTTAAATGGGGAGTGACTGTTTAATGGGTACAGGGTTTGGCTCTGGGGTGGTGAAAATGTTCTGGAACTAATGGTAATGGTTGCCTAACATTGTGAATGTACTTAATGATACTGAATTTTTTCTTTATTTTCACGGGCTTTAAAATAAATGGTAAATTTTATGATATGGGTATTTTACCATAATAAAAAGAAAGTTAAAAAAATTGTCTACCTAGGTATAGATTCAGGATTTTATTCTTGAGTCAAATATGTATATGTATCCATTGTACTTAAGAATTTTCACTGCTTTCCAAAAGAATCTTTCTACAATCAGGCGAAATGATGCACTTTTGAGTGAATACCAAGTAGCTATTAAAAATGCATTCATATTGATTTTGTGCCAAACATGTGAATCTGAAGCCCAGTGAAATCTTACATGCTATCAGGCCTAATGCTGTATTTCAAGTGACTAGTACCCGGAGTAAGGGTAGCGATCAAAGGCACAGGTTTTAGAGTTAAGTGGATTCCTATCCTTGCTCTTCTAATGCCAGATGTGGGACTTCAGGCAAGGAACCACAATCTCGTGAGGCTCACTGGTAACATGGGAGTCTCTATTTTACTGTGATGCTGTAAGAAGGGAATAAGTACTTATATGAAAAGTGCTCAGCCATGGACTCAGCCTATAGTGAACGGTCAACGTGGCAGTGACTTGAAACACAGGCTTATATGTGCTGTTTCTAAAGTCATCCTTTTCTAAATGAGAGGGAAGGCAGCTCACTCATCTCGCCTTCGCCAGCTTCTGATTTGGGGAGGGGGCTGTCTCTTGAGTGTGGACTAGATTCTGGCCCAGAGCCATAGTTTTGATCACACGCAGAGGTCATCAGTTACAGCAGGCAGCCCTGCTCCCAGTCCTCTCCTCCTTACCCAGCTCTGCAATACTCTGGCGCCCTTTCTTCCGAAGAGAGCAGATCCAGCTTTAGGTGGAACTCTATGGCTGGTGCAATGTACATCTCCTCACTAAACGGATCCCTGGTAGAACGTGTTATGATGACAAAGAAAGAGAATGTTGCCTATTCGAAGTTTATAAAGCAAGAAATAGCAGGGAGGAGGAAAAGCAATTCTTTTAAAAAGGATACAGAAAGCTGGTCTTGTTTCTTTTTCTTGTATGACCTTTTTTTTTTGGTAATTTCTGGAATTTTCCATGTACAGTTGAAACATGGAAACAATGCGGGGCTGACCCTTGAACAATGTGGGGCTGCTGGTCTTGTTTCCTTAACCGCACTCCGAATTATTGACTTCCAGTTGTTCAAGGACCCACACTGTCAGGCAGCGACAGTGGGTCACACTCGCTCTGACGTTCAGCCAGCACCTGAAGCGGCTGACAAAAATGCAAAGGAAATCACGACTCTCTCGCAGAACAAAAGACAAAGGGGGACGAGAAGATCGTCATGCAAATGGGGAACCTGCCTGAGGGCCCCAGCTCAGCACAAGGCTTTGCACCTCTCCGGGGCACCCGTCAGCTGGATGTCCGATCTACGTGAAGCGGTTTTGCAAAGGGAAACGCCAGCCTGAAACTCACTCCCCATCCTCCAGGCGCCTGCAAAGGGCAGGAGAGATTCGCCGTGTAACCCACACTCCAGGGCGCTCAGTGAGACGTGACAAACGAGTTGGCCGGGGCCTTGGGGGCCAGGAATCACAGGGAGGGTCACGAGGGGCTCGCAGGGAAGGCTCTACGAGGGGAGATGCCGGCTAGAATGGCGTGCGGCGTAGGGGGGTTGGATGAGTGGCAAGCCGAGGCAAATCAATAAAATATATTTAAAAAAAAAAGAAAACATTAAGGCAAATAACCCCCTAAAATTGTGCCACAGATTGCTATCCTGTTAGGCTTAAACAAGAAATAACCTGGCAGCCTTTCAACACTTTGTTGGCCGTGTCCTTCAACACTGCCTTGTCTTTTTTCCTCGTAGATGCATATTTTCACAACTATTGGCACCCATGCTCTGTACTAATCTGTCAGAGCATCTAAAAAGCTGGGTTATAGTTTTTTCGGGGACCCGGTCCTCACGTGTTGGGCGGGGAGCTGCGGTCCACGCAGTGAGCAGCGAGGCCTCCGGCCTCGGCGGTGAAGGCGTCGTGGACCGAGGCGACATACCCTGGCCGAGTGGAGAGGGGTCGGGAGGCCAGCGAGGGCCGGGGGGGTCAGCTCCGGCTCAGGCTCCCCTGCTCAGGGCGCCCCCGGGGTCCGAGCGGCTAGAGGGCATCTCGGTAGAGGAGGTCATGGTGGCCCGGATGCAGCTGCTGGAGGAAGAGCTGAGCAGCCTCAAGGAGGAGCTGGCCCTGTGTCAGGCTGATAAAGAATTTGTATGGTCTTTGTGGAAACGTCTCCAAGTGACAAACCCAGATATCACACAAACAGTCAGTTTGATTGTGGAAAGAAGATGGCGGCGATATAGGCAGACGCGTCCCAGGTCGTGTCCCGGAGCAAATGGAGTGAGCAGCTGAAACGTTTGGTTTTCTTTGCTTGGGTGCCGCCTGGACCGGCAGTCACGCCCTCCCCGCACCTCCTCCCCAAGCCCAGTCTCCGCCGAGCTGCAGAGGCTCTGGGTGCCGCGGGCGCGGTGTGCAGGGCACGCGCTGAAATGCTGAACAGGAAAGTTTAAACACTCGTTCAAGTCAAATGCACCGAGGGAGGAGCCTGTTTTTAATGTTCAGACCCACACCCATCCCTTGTCAGTCAACTTAAGTTGGAAACACAGACCCATAACTTTGACGGCGCCTTGGGCCGGGAACTTGCACACACAGTGGGTGATGATCCTTAGAAACCCGCCACAGGAGGCCACCGGTCCTCGAGCGGGAACTTTCACTCCAATTACAGAGTCTAATGTCATTTCCTAGGTCAGCGGCGTGCACATGGCATTCCCGTGATGTGCAGAATGTGTGTGCACCAGAGGTGGCTGGATCATGTGCAGAGAGTTGATGGCCCTTCCATGCTGCATCCTCACCACACTCGCTGGCTGTTAGCAGGGCCTTTAGATAGGATCGGGTCATTCAATGTTGGGGTTCACTCCATAGGTCTTTAGATCACTGTCTTTGAGACAACCAATCGGGAGCTGCAAAACACCAAGGTGTCTTTAGGAGTGGAACCAGCTAATCAGCGGTTCTCAACCTGTGGGTCGCGACCCTTTCACAGGGATCGCCTAAGACCATCCTGCATATCAGATATTTACATTACGATTCATAACAGTAGCAACATTACAGTTATGAAGTAGCAATGCAAATAATTTTATGGTTGGATCACAACATGAGGAACTGTATTTAAAGGGCCAGAAGGTTGAGAACCACTGCTAGTGGCTAAGGAGCTAAGATAGTTACTTTTTATGATTGATTTGATTTAGAAAATCTGTTGGAAACAGCCCAGTGACTGACCTCTTCCCCTAAATCAGTGGTTCTCAACCTTGGCTGCACATTAGAATCACCTGGCAATCTTTTTAAAATCCTGATTTCTGGGCCTCATTCTGAAAATCAGGAGTTTAAAAAGATTCCCAGGTGATTCCAATGTGCAGCCAAGGTTGAGAACCACTGCCCTAGATACATACACTGTTACAGTCTTTAAAAAATTGGCTTCAAACAGGGTGTTGGCCTTTGTGATCTTGGACATAGAAGGGACTAGGAAGATGAATGAAGTATTCTAGGCAGATGTAAGAATAGAGATGGTCATAATTAGCTTAGAGCAGTGGTACCTGAGATTTTTGTAATATTGACAATTAGATGATCATAGGCATTCCAGTAATGTGAGACAAGATTGCTAGTTTCCCAAATATCATAAAACTTCAGTCAAACCATACTCCTGCTCTTGGATAAACAGGGGAAGTCGAACTCCCACTTGTTTTGTAAACAAGCATTTAAGGAATTAAACATTCACTTTTACATATTTTTTTGCTTGTTCTTCCACTTATTCAGCTAGAAATCACATTACCCAAGGATATATAGTATTAACCCTATATTTTTTCAAATCTTTACAAAATTACAATTTCCAAAATAGGACATTCATTTTACATCTCAACCTAGTATGTATACACATCATACAGACACACATAATTTCAGAAAGAACATTTACTATGTTATTAACTGATATTTTCTTTTAAATTCTGTTATTTAAGAAAATGCAGCTCAGATCTCACATTTAAATTCATTTCACAACCTAGTAATGGGTCAAATGTACAGTTTGAGAAAATGAAATCTGATAATTAGTCTCTTGTCATAAGTAGTACATAGCTTCATTTAGGTTAGTTGTGCCCCCCCCCCCACATTTAACTTACAGGAATTTAATTATATGTACCTGGAGAAATAAGAAGTTTGAGTGATTCCATGTCTCCCCTCTATGGGAATGACTCAGAATAAGCATGTAATAGAAAACAATCTCAGTTCCAAGTGTCTCTTTGAATATGAACATCTTATCCTACTCTATGTGATTGTATATTTAATTAAACTTTTTTCATATGGTCTCAGATTAGCAAGCCACATACACATAATGCTTAGTTTAAGAAAACATGATTAATTACAAGATGGGAGAAAAGCTGTCTGTCTTGGGTTTATTAAGGATAGGACATGAGCTTCCAAATGTAGCTTTTTCCAAAGGAATGTTCAATGATGCTCCAAAGGCTAATTTTAAGTCCATGACATTGATGCTTTGTCCATTGTTTATAACCCAACTTCACCATATTTTGATTATTCAAGAATATGTGCTATTTGTGACAAAGGATGATGTGGGTACCTGTATGTAGACATTTATTACTCCTTTTGGAATATCAGATGAGAAAAAGTATGTGTAACATGTATGTATGTATATGTGTATGTATATATCAAAGCTTAGTTCCTTTTTTAGTAGCAGTCAAAAAGCTGTAAACCGATTTCGGGTGAAAATTAATTAGGGTGTTTAAATGAAATATATATTCACTATTTCAACTTTAATGATGAAACTAACTTTCAAGAAGCATCAAATATTGGAATTAAGAGTATATGACCAGAGAACTCAGCCAGTTATTATTTTTTTGTTATACATTTAGCTGTGCTGTCCAGTCACTCAAAAAGAAAAAAAAATTGAGAACATACTTATTAAATAATTAGAATCCTTATCATTGATAGTATCTTTATTCTGGGAGGTGAATATTTTCATGTAGTTAATTTTCATAATTTATTGAGTGGCTACTTTGTACTATACTATGTAATTAAACTCCTCCCATTTTTTTGTTTAAATATGGGAAATATATTTCATATGTTTATTGAATTTGTTCCTCCAGTAAAGGTCAATTGGTGGCCTATTATGTTGTTAGACACTGAACTGGGGGCTGGTAGATTAGGAACCCAGTGAAAAAGACAATTTTGGGTGTCTGTATCTGTAAAGTGGATATATATTTCCATGCTAGCAGATAAGTGAAAGTCAAAGCTAATCCACTGCTAAGATAAGTTAGGCTCAAGTCTCCTAGCATTTGGTCAACTCATTCATTGGCTGAGTTTAATAAACTGTGAGAAGGATTTTAAAATTTAATTATTTGATTCTGTGTAGAAGTTCTGTAAGTAATAATAATTTTATGAGTAATTTTTAAAGGTTTGTGTTTTTTTTAAAGAAAATATTTAAGTGTTCTAAAGTAGTGAAATATAGGAAAACATAAAGACAGTGCTATTGGCAGTGGTTAGTTTTCTTGTTTTAATAATGTCTGGAACAGTTTGAAAACTAGTTTTGTGTTTTCTGGAGCCTTTATTTCTTTTTGTATATGAAAGGAAGTCTTTTTAGCAACTAGAAGTATAATCCACATTGAAGATGATATACTATTTAAATAACTGAGGCACTCATAAAAACTAATACATAGACTAGTCCCACATCCATTCATAGCTTTTTATTGCTCATAAAAGAACTTTTTCTTTCAAACTAGGTATCACTTATGCATTTGAGTATATTTAGGTAAAAAAGAAAACTTGCATACTGTTACTGACCATAAATAAAAGAAATTAATAATGAAATTTTAAAATAAAGAAATTTGGAAATTAGCAAGTATTTCCCCCAATGATTTCTGGGTATAAACTGTAAACAATAGAGTGTTTTTACAGGATTCTTTTCCTCAGAAGGAGGCTTTTTTCTCTGGACTCTATAATATTAACAGCTTAAGGAGAATTTATTACTATTTTCTCTTTGTTGGGGAATGAAGAAATGATGTAAAATAACCACTAACCATAACAACAAAAAGAAAAAAGTATAAATTAAAGTGTAACCATTTCCTCAACAGATATTTATAGATTCCTTATGTCACTTTCACTGCTAGATCAAAGTCCTTTATTAGTAAGTCATACTTTTTTAAGCTGAAGTAACTCAGTTATTTTATAAATGTTGAAAACATTTTTTTTTACATTTTTATTTTTATTTCTTGCTTAGTACTTTAGTTGAGATTAAAATACATGTCAGTCTTTGCTAATTTGTTTGGAAGCAAGCTAGAAGATATATTTATAGCTAACATTGGTTTCAAGAGATTTTGTAATGTCATCAACATACCTTTTAAAAATAGGGATATTAAAGCACATAATGTTGTATTAGCTTACTTTTTCCATATTTTCATTGCTTTTTGAGTAGGTTATGACATGTTTATATATGGAGTGGGCAAAAGTAGGCTTACAGTTCGTATGGCAAATAATACAATAATCCTATATAATAAAGAGCTAATATGCTAATTAGACCTGATGGCAGGATAACCTTCCAGAATGACCTTCCGGATGACCTTCTGGAAGGACCAGTGGGTGGGGCCACAAGGCAGCTGGGGCTGTGATGGGCCAAGCCCCTTGCATGAATTTCTTGCATTGGGCGTCTAGTTAATAAATAATATAAGAATAAACTATTTTTGCATACTTAAAACTGCAAACCTACTTTTGCACACCCTGTATTGACATTTTTTGTCTTTAGCTCAAATGTTGAATTCTTACTTTTAAATGGATAAAATAATGCATGATGTATAAGGATTGTTATAGTACTCTCTAGTATTCAGGCTGTCAGAAGTCTTTAAAGAAAAACAACACAGACTACATAAAACATTCGAGCATTAAAAAATGAAAACATAAAATTTTAGAAGTAAATATAGGTAAATATATTTCTAATATTGGTGTAGAAAACGGCTTCTAAATGGTACATAAAATCCACAAGCTATAATGTAATTGATGGATAAATTTGAATATATGAAATAAATAAATACCTTTTCTCCCCAAAGGTAGTTAAACAACAACATTATGGAAAAAATATTTCTAACACAATTGGTAGACATAAAACTAATTTTAAAATTTCCAACAACACTTATATTTTATTGGCAGAGCATAGTCACAAAGCTTACAGGCAAGTGAGGCCTGTCTTTTAATTGGGCAGCAAAGAGCTAAAATGTTTTCTGTAACTAATAGGAAGGGGATATTGGGTGATAGAAAGAGCTACAGGTAAGTGATATCTGCCACACAAGTAAACATAAACAAATGAACAATCAAAAATAGTATTTTAAAATGTGCTGTGAAAAAAAAAATTAGACAGGTCAAGGGGTTAACCAGAGACTTACCAATTTTGGTAGCTATAAGTATAATTAGGGAAGCCTTCCTGAAGAGGTGACATTTAAGCCAAGACCTGAATGAGGTGAAGGAATAATCTATATGAAGATCTGGTGGATAGTACATGTACAAAGACTCTGGTACAGGTGGAGCAAAAAAGGCAGTGTGAGCAAGAGAAAGAGTGATAGATGAGGTTGGACAAGTATATGTGGGGCCAGATAATGGGGGGTCTTATAGTCTTGGTAAAGTGTTTGGATTCTTTTCCTAATTGACAGGGATCAATTGGAGGATTTTGACTTGTTAAAAGGCTAGGCGGGGACCATTGTGGAGAGCTGGGCAAGAGATGGACTTGACTTGGACAAGGGTAATAGTTATGGGAGAGTTGAGAATTGATTAGAATTGGGATATATTTTGTAGCTAAGGCCAATAGGATTTACTGATGGTTTGGATATGAAATATGGGGCAAAGAGAGCAACTCAGATCGAATCCTAGGCCTATGAACAAATGAGTAGATGGTGTCATTTTCTGAGAAACAGAGCTGTAGGTTTTGGAAAGGGTAGGAAATCAAACATTTTATTTTGGGTAAGTTAAATTTTGGATACCTATTAGGCATTCAAGTAGAATTGTTAGGCAGTTGGAGATTCAAGATATGGGTAGAGGAGACAGCTAGGAAGAGAAACGTGAGTCATCAGAGTAGAGTTGACATATAAAACCATGGGATTAAATGAGTTCACCTAGAGCAGTGGTTCTCAAAATTGTGTGCATAGAATTACTTCAGGAGCTTTTAAAAAATACTTGAACCTTACCTGAAACAAATTAAATCAGAATAGAGCATCACTATTTAAAGAAAACACAAACTCCCCAAAAGTGATTCCTAGCAGTCAACAGTTGATAACAACTGATCAAGGACTTATGGACTGAAACTGTTTATTGTCCATTTGGATTTGGATATATAGATGACCTTTAGAAATGATTTTAGCATAATAGTGAGAAGGGAAATCTGACTGGAGGAGGTTATAGAGTAAATGGGAATTAAAGAAATGGAGACAGAAGGAATTTTGCTGAGAAGGGAGCAATAGCTAGAGGGCCATTTCCTTTTAGAGCAAATTTACCTTAATAGTCAGCATTTCAGTGTTTATACTCTAAAATGCGAAGGGTAGAAATAGTGTAAGTGTATATGGGTTATCACTACAAGAACTTTTTAAAAGAAAGCTTCTCGCTCTATTTTTTAAGAATCTATTTTATAGTTATAGTACTAGTAATCAAGTAATATGGTGTTTTCATTTTTAACTTTATGTAGCATATTGTCTTCTCCATTACAGCTACAAAGCAATGCATTTAAAATGTCTTCTTTTTTTTTTTTAAGGCTGATAAAGAATTTGTATGGTCTTTGTGGAAACGTCTCCAAGTGACAAACCCAGATATCACACAAACAGTCAGTTTGATTGTGGAAAGGTAAGTGCCCGAGTCATTTTTTCATGAGTATTTCGTTTGTTGAATTTGTTTTTCTTCATTATGAAAATTAGAACTTGGTGTTAATCCCCTAAAGTGGCAATTTTCAACCTTTTTCATCTCATGGCACACATAAACTAATTACTAAACTTCTGCGGCACACCAAAAAATATATTTTTTGCCCATCTGTCAAAAAATACAATTTTGATTCATTCACACCAGATGGCTATCATTGTGTTGGCTGTTGTCATTTTTTATTTGAAAATCTAAGGGAAAAGAGGTCAGTGCCTCTGACTAGTCAGGTAATGCATGTTTTCAAAATTCTTATAGCACACCAGTTGAAAATCGCTAACTGAAAGAGATGTATTTGATTTCCAAATGATAAAAGTATTGGATTTATTTCAAGGGATGCCAGTTCACCAGGTAGTACAGATAAGTAAGCCATATCTCTTGCTCATATTCAGACATATTTGGGAAGTTTGCAAGAAAGGGGTAAACTGTGACAGAGAGAGAGAGAGAGAGAGAGAGAGAGAGAGAGAGAGAGAGAGAGAGAGAGAGACAGAAGAGAGAGAGAGAGATGAGCTATTACAGCTCAACTTTAAAAATTGGAGAAGTCCCTGTTGTTTGGCTTCTTACTCTTAGATTGCTCTTGTTGACATCTTCCTAGTCATTCTCCATTTTCCGCTAAGATAATTGCAGTATTTACTTTAAAGCCTGGGATGACCTTGCCAGAGTGTAGTAAGTATTCTGAAATAGGTTGAGGGATTTCACTTAACACTCTGTATTATCTAGTGTGAGATGCCGTGATTCAACTGTAGATTATTAGGCCTCTACTTGGTCATTAGAAACAGCAGAGTGATGTTAGGTACTCCTTATCAAACATTTGATATACAGTAGTCCCATGACACTTAGCAGAGCAATTAAAAACTTGCTTTCCTATTAAATGAATTCCATTACATTTCCTAAATGAGAAGCTAAGCATATGGATGCATTTTTCTTTTTCTTTATTGGAGTCATGATTATGTAACCTGAATATTATTTTTGATAATTTGAACTGCATTTACATTTGGAGTCACTTGCCCTGGGATCATTCGACTATTGCTGGCATTCAACTTTTTAAAATCTGTGATATATATCAATGTTTAATTTCACTGTCCTTGATTATTGTGAGCTCTTAAAATAGTGTAATCAGTTTCTCCTCCTGTTGCTTGTATGTCTAATTCATCAATCAGATTTCTCTTATGATAATCAGAATAAAGTCTTTTGTTAACATACTCTTGTAACTTCCTCAATCATCGTTGAGATAAAATGTGATCACTCTGCCCGCTCTGTTTTTTTTTAGCAGAATAAGCCTTTGAGGAGATATATTCTTGGCACTTCAGTTGTCATTTCTGTTATTCTTTCTTTATCTTCCTCTTTTTTATTTTTATATATTTTTAAACTTGTTAATTTGTTATATTTTTTTAACTTTCCAAAGCTATTCTTTAATTTTCACTTTACTCTTGGTTGTGACAGAAGCAAATATTAAAATATTTTTAGGTCATTTTTCTCATCATTTAATATTTCTGTTTTTCATCTATCTATATAAAAGCCCAATGACCCTTATGGCAGAATGACCAGAATGACTGGTCACTATGATGCACACTGACCATCCTGATCACCTGATTGGGGCCTGCTGGCCAACCTCCGGGTCCCTCCCTCCCCAGCTGGCAGGTGCAGATCGCTCAAAGGGGAATGGGGAACGGAGGGTGGGTGGCGGTGGATGCGGGTGGGGCCAGGTCAAGGCGGGTGTGGGCCGGGGGAGGGCCAGCTGCTGGCAGCTGGAGGAAGGAAAGCTTTTGAAAAACGTCTTTCTGGGGAGGCTTTTCTTTCCCCCACAGTGGCACTCAATTCAAAGGCACTAGCCACGGAGCTGCCTGTCCTGGAGCTGCCCAATCTCTCCCCACACCCACTTGGGTTGAGTCTGGTGCACAGCAGGGCGGAACACCCTGAGCCACTGCCCGTAGACGGGAAGCTGGCAGGGGATGGGGCGTGGACGCAGGGGCCTCAGAGCTGGACCACCTGGCCCCTAGCACGCTCTCCGCCTGGAAGTGTCCAGCTGCAGACCTCCGACCCCATTATCTGGATCAGTGTTGGGGTGGAAAGCGACCCAGGAGGGTGAGGAAATGAAACTTGGGGCGAATACCACAGATGCAGTCCCCCTAACCTTCCCCTCCCAGGATAATTCTGCGCTCCCTAACCTCCTACGCGCCAAGAGATAAATGGATTTGAAAACAGGCAGGCCCCAGAGGAGCTTCAGCTGGGAGGACCAGAGGAGTTACTCACTTCTGACACCCCACCCTTTGTTTTAAGGCTGCATTCTCCTTCCCTAATACATGTTGCTTGAAGTACACGATGGTCTGTGTTCAAACATGCGATAAATGTGGGGAAAGCAAAGTTTTGTGCTTTAAAACAAAAGAGTCTGGAGTCTTTGGGGGGTCTCTCTTTCTCTCTCTCTCTCTCTCTCTGACAGACGCACACACTCACTCCTTCCTCCCCTCTTCCCTGGCGAATCTTCAAGGAGGAAGTTAACCCTAGCTCCTCAGAACTCACCCTCACTGGATTGGCCTCTGTTTTGTTTTGCTTTGTTTTTCTCTCACAAGGTTTTTCTCTAACCTCTAAACCAGCAGTCAGACATCCCCCGAGGGATCCTGGATTGGGAAAGGGCACAGGCCGGGCTGAGGAACTTCCCAGCCCCTGTGTACGAGTTTCGTGCACCGGGCCTCTCATATAAAATATACAATCTTTATTTATATAAAGGTATGTGTGTGTGTGTGTGTACACACACACACACATATATATGTATATATATGGTGTACAATTTATAAATAAATGTACATATATTGGGAGTAGGCACTCAAAAGCCTTTTGCTGATAAGATAGATATGTAATGAAAAATTTTGGAATTACTGCTTTACAGTAAAGATTCTCAAAGTTTACTGTAACAATTAACTGTGAATAATATATTAGAGAATTTACCTAAGTGTAGATCTCTGAGACTTTTCCCTGATCTACTGAATCTCTAGAGATGAGATCTAGGAGTTTTTTTTTTTTTAAAATAAGCTTTCCAGGTAATTCTGTTGTTGTAGTTTATAGGTTATACTATGAGATATTGGAATTTGAGTTGACTTAGAAATTGGAAACCTATAAGTGGCATTTATCTATAAATATAAAAGACTAAGCGACCGTTACAACCAAATGACCAGAATGACCTGTTGACCAGTTGCTCTGATGTGCACTGACCACCAGAGGGCAGATGCTCAACTTAGGAGCTGCCTCCTGGTGGTCAGTGGACTCCCACAGCCAACCTCCCATGGCCCCTTCCCTCAGCTGGCCCCCCGTGGGTCCTGATCAGGGGAACAGCTGGCCAACCTCCCATGGTCCCTCCCCCCATGGCTGGCCAACCTCCTGCGATCCCTACACCCTTTGGCTGCCTCCCCCGCCCCCCCATAGGCCCCGATTGGGGAGCTGGCCAGCCAACCTCCCAGGGTCTCTCCCCCTGGCTGATTGGTCCCCTGATAGGCCTTGGTCACCAGCCAGGCTGAGGAATGCCACCCTTCCACAAATTCATGCACTGGGTCTCTAGTAAATTTATAATTACATAACTATTTATTTCCTAAAGAACCATGTAATATGCTTGGATCTGATGAGAAGGGAAAATGTGTCATTCAATTTATATCTGTCAAAAAGAATATTTCTAATATCACTATCATCTTTATAGTCAATTAGTTACCCAAATTGTGCTACACTTAAGTCTGTGTAATGTTTGTATTCCTGGAAAAGATATTTTACCCCGGAATTTCTAATTGCCCTTCTTTTTTGCTTTTCTTGTCATAAAAAATGTCTGTGTTCAGACATTTGTATAATTGCTCTTTGGCTTATGAATTTGGACCAATAGCTTTCTAAACCTACAGATAACTGTTATTAGGAAAATGGTTGTTTTGAAAGTAGTCCTCAGCCATTTGTTGTAGGAAAATACTACAGTTAGCTCACCTGAACATGGATGAGTGGGAAGCCCAGCTTTCTGGTAAATGGTTCCTTAATTAGTCATCTTGATTCTTGGAGCTCAAAAAAATAAATAAATAAAAAAGCTCTCCTCTACTGGAACTCTTAAAAAAGGATAATTATTTAAAAAACATTTTATTACTTAATTATGGTGGCTGTTTAGTTCATACCTGCAGTATAGACTGGCACATTTGAGACTCAGGAGAGTTGATGATGCAGATAAAGACTGAAGGAAAATTTCTTGTTCATGGAGGCTGGTCTTTTTGTTCTATTCAGGCCTTCAACTCATTGGATGAGGCCCACATATATTATGGAGGACATAATGCTTACTCAGATTCACCAGTTTAAATGGTCATCCTATACAAAAACACCCTCCAGGTTTCCACATAAAATTAATCATCAGTGTAGGCTATTGAAGTCTTCAACTATTGTAATTGAGTTGTCCATTTCTCTTTTCATTTCTGTCATTTTTGCTTTATGTATTTTGGGCCTGTGTTTACTAGGTACATATATGTTTATAATTATTACTAGAGGCCCGGTGCATGAATTTGTGCATGGGTGGAGTCTGGCTGGCCCACCCTAGTTGGGGCCGATCAGATCAGGCCAACCCAGGGGAGGAGATGTGGCAGATTGGCCATCTGGCCTCACCCGATCGGGGTGTTGGAGGCTGATCGGGGGCCTGGCCGGCTGGAGGGGCAGGTGCCAATCATGACCAGATCATGCTGGTTGGCTGCCGTAGTGTGCATCATAGCCACAGGTTGTTCTGGTCATTCTGCTGTTTCGATTGCTGGGCTTTTATATATATAGATATCTTCCTGATGGATTGACTCTATTATCATTATATGTCTTTACTTTCAATGTATTTGAGTTCTTGAATCTAAAGTATGTCTTACATAGACAGTGTGTTTTTTTGGATCATGTTTTTTTTTTTTTTTTTTAATTCAGTCTGACAATCTCTGCCTTTTGGTTGGATTGTTTAATCTATTTACCTTTAAATGTTATTATTGATATGGCTGAATTCATCTCTGCCATGTCAGTTTTTGTCTTCTATATATTCGTGTCTTTTTTGTTCCTGTATCCCCTTCTTTACTACTATCTTTTGCATTCAGTGAATATTTTCTGTTGTAGCATTAAAATTTCTTTAATAATTTTTTTCACTGATTTTTTAGTGGTTGTGTGTGTGTGTATATATGTTCATGCATGTGTTTGTGTCTGCTCTCTAAGATATTTTAACAGAATCAGCTTCCTATTTTTCTAAGCTTATTTCCAGTGACATATAGAAACATTACTGAAGTACAGCTATATTCCCTTATGTCTCTTCCTTTGCTATTGCTGTTATACATATTAAATATATTAATGTTACAAACTGAACAATGCATTTTTATAATTATTGCTTTATGTTATGTTGTAATTTCCTTAGCCCAGTAAAACTTTGCTATCATCCACCTCATTTGTGCTGTTATTGATAATTATCTTATGCACATATTTGTCATGTAATTTAAGCCCATCAATTCTTTATGTATATATTATTTTAAGTAGTTGCTTTTCAAATTGGTGAAGAGAAGAAAGTAGAAAAACATGCTTTTAAACTATATTTTATTACAATTTACTAGTGTTCTTTTCTTTTTTGTGTGAAATCAAATTACTGTCTGTGATCACGTGGTACTTCTTATAATTTCTATCTCTTTTTTGGTCTTTGTTGCAACATTGTCATTATACCTTTCTTTAATTTTAAAACTATGGCTTCCTTTAGTTTTGTGAACATATTTATAAAGGTTATTTTGAAATTTTTTTGATAAATCCAACATGTCACACTCTCAGTTTATGGATTATACTTTTCTGTTTCTTTGCATGACTTAATTTTTTTTTTTGTTAGAAAGTGAACATTTGAGATATTATATTGTAGCAGATCTGGTTATTGACCTTCCCTACCCATTTCCTCCAGATTTTTTTGATTGGTGACTGGCTGGATTAATTAAAGTCTATATCCAGATGACAGATTTTGGTAGGACTTTCTTGTTATCTTTCCTTGACCACACCCAGCTGTTAAATGTCACTAATTGGTGGTTGATTGTTCAATTGTTTTCAGTAATGCCTTAGGACAGTGGTTCTCAACCTGTGGGTCGCCAACCTGTGGGTCTTCACTCCTTTGGGGGTCAAACGACCCTTTCACAGGGGTCGCCTAAGACCATTGGAAAACACATATATAAACAGTGGTTCTCCACCTTCCTAATGCCATGACCCTTTAATACAGTTCCTCATGTTGTGGTGACCCCCAACCATAAAATTATTTTCATTGCTACTTCATAACTAATTTTGCTACTGTTATGAATTGCAATGTAAATTTTTGATATGCAGTATGCATTTTCATTGTTACAAATTGAACATAATTAAAGCATAGTGATTAATCACAAAAACAATATGTAATTATATATTCAATATGTGTTTTCAGATGGTCTTAGGCTACCCCTGTGAAAGGGTCCTTCGACCCCTAAAGGGGGCGCGACCCACAGGCTGGCAACCCACAGACTGAGAACGGCTGCCTTAGGGAATAAGTTACTCTACAAACCAATTTGGTGTGGCTCCTGTGAAGTTTCTGAGTCAGTGTTTGACATTTTTCCAAACGCTTTAAGTGCTTCTCCTAGCTGTCTTATTTCTCCTTTCTCTATTGCACACTAGCAGGCCTACAGTTTAGCATATATCTTGACTTTCCTACCAAACTGCCTTTCACCATAAACTACACCGTTCATGAGAATGCCTCTAGGCTTGAACTTCTCAACAATGTGTTGTAAATGAAGTCAAGTCCCTTTGGGAAGAGATTAAGACCTGTATATTTTACTTTGCTTCTCTACCCTCTTTTCCATACCAGGCAAAATGGGAGCCAGGCCTCAGGAGCTGAGAGTATGGACAATATCATGTTTCTCTCTGAGTGACACCACCACTCTAGGAGCTGATTGCTTGGTGGAGGGGAGACAGCAGCCTTAGTTTCTCTTGGCTTGCCTCAGTTGTTGTGGAACCACTGCTGTCATAAGCTGGGCAAGGGAGTATGGGTCTCCAGTGCTCAGTGCCCAAGGTAGAACCTTTTATTTTACAAATGGTGATTGGGCGGAAAAATGGACTCATCTCTCAGTTGCATTTATTTGACTAGGACTTGGCCTCAGCAACAATTAGCTCGGGGCAGGATGAAAAATGCTGATGTCTTGCTCCTGGGGAAAAGAAGCTCTCCTACTTGGAACTTGGGGGAGATGGAGGAGCCCTTTGCTCTTTCTGCAGCATTCTGGGTGGACTCTTCACCTTGCTGAGGAAGGGAAATTGTCCTGGTTCAGATACCTTACGTGTTGGCAGCAGTGAGAATGGCTGCAGTGTTAGACTGGTGAGTTCAGACCAGACCTGAGTTCAGCAACTTTGGTACAGACAGTCCCCGGGTTACGACGTTGTTTTGTGGTTATGTTGCCATCTCTCATTTATTTATATAAAAAAAAGTTCATCATTTCGACGTATGTACATATGTGCTTTACGTTTATTTTATTATTTATTTACCACAAGTAAAGGTCAGGAATTGTTATCTTTCTTTCAATTTTTTTTTTTACTGTTTCACTTCATTACTGCTGTGTATGTGCTCTATGTGAGTGATGTAGGTGCTTATGTAGGTGGGTTCTGACCCAATAGGAACGGATCTCTGATATAACTGGAGGACCTACTGTACTTGAGTTCTGACCAGGAAATAATTCAGAGCCAAGACTCAAACTGTAAGAAAACATTTATTTAGAAAAATCACAGAGGTAGAAGTAATCTGTAGAAGAATTGGGCTTAGGAAACAAGTTATAGAGGCAAAGGAAGGGCCTTTGGAGCTTAGAAGTGAAGAAGGTCAAGGTGAAGTGAGGAAGGTCAAGGGGAGGAGGAAGGGAAAGGGAAAGACATGGGCATGCTCCCTAGAGGGAGAGCAGGCTGGGTCCTCTGTCCTAAGGGTTTTAAGGATGGAGATTTTAGGGGAGGTCACAGAGGAAGATCTTAATAGAATATTCCGCAGTTTTCCAGCTGTGTTCTTTGTGGTCTTCACTGACTGGTTGGTGCCCATGGAAGGGGTGGGGTCATTATTCTGAGGTCAGCCATGGCATTGCTTCTCTGGTTTTGTTGCTTTTCTGGGCCTGCTGCTGAAGTATAACTGAGACTTAGATGTTGCTCTGCTCATGTCTATCTTATTGACTACCATATAAACACTTGGCTTTCTTACTGATTTTTTTTATGATTTTTGCTGAATAGGTTTCTTCATTTGCTGTTTGCCTTTAGGACCATTTGCACAGGCTATAGTGTTCACCATTTTCACCTGAGAGTGGGTCAGCAGAGCTCCTCACATGGTCATGCCAGAAGTAGATCTCCCAATATTTGTTGTTTTAAGCATCTTGATTTTTTGATAATTTCTTGTCTAGCAATAGATTACTTCTACCCTGGATCAAAAGATATATACAATTGTAATTGTGATATATGGTGCCAAATTATTATTCTAGTTTATATTTCTAGTAGGAATGTAAGAAGGCGCTTCTTTTCCCTAAATTCTAGCCATCACATTGTTTTCAGATGTTCTGATCTTTGCTTATCTGAAAGGAAAAAATGAAATTTTGAAATAGTTTTCATTTCATTTTTATGTATAAATGAAGTCTAAGAGCCATTTTATGTCCTTTTTTTTATACTTTCTGTATCCATTGCCTATGGCATTTCTATTTCATATTATATGGTGCCCTACAAGTTTAGTATTTTATTTTTATTTATTATATATATATATATA
>NW_006291549.1:1569552-1595066 GCF_000327345.1 Myotis davidii
GGGGTAGGAAGATGAAGAAGAGAAACAGGGCAAATGGCCCACATTCCCTCCAGGCCCCATGGATTCCTGCCCCTTGCACCCGAGGCACCCGGGATCAGAGCCAGAAACCTGGACTTGTAAGTCTATTTCTATCATCAGGTAGGGGAAGTTTTCTGTCATGATTTCTTCTAATAGGCTTTCAGTATCTTGCGCTCTCTCTTCTTCTGGCACCCCGATAATTCGGATGTTGGTACGTTTGAAGTTGTCCCAGAGGCTCCTTACACTATCTTCATATGTTTGGATTCTTTTTTCGTTTTGCTTTTCCAGATAGGTGATTTCTGCTTCTTCATATTTCAGATCTTTGACTTGATTCTTGGGATCCTCTCGTCTGCTGTTGGATCTCTGTATATTATTCTTTATTTCAGTCAGTGTATGTTTAATTTCTGACTGATCCTTTTCCATTTTTTTGGCATTCTCATTAAGATCCTGCACTCCAACTCTGAGACTCCCCGAGTGCCGTGCCACGCGCCCCTACAGCAACAATGATCCCTGTGAGCAGCTCTGTGAGAAAGTCACCTTCGCTTTCCGACCTGCTGCAAGACAGTCCCGTTTCTCCCCATAGGAGTCTGGGACCCCAGCGTCTCGCCATAAATGAGTTCAGAGCGTGTCCCCTTCCCACTGAAAAAAAAACACGCACCAAGGTGCAGCACTCTCGTGCGCCCCTGTATCTCTGTTCTTGGCGCCTCTCCCCTCCTACTTGGTCTCAGTATGCTTTTTTCTTTCCTTCTAGTTGTAGAACTTCCACTTGGTCAGCTTTCCTGTGGTTCTGGATGATAGCTGTTTTGTCTTATAGTTGTGGTTTTAATGTTGTTGTGGGGGGCAGCACTTACAGGTTTGTACCTTATGCCGCCAACTTGGTTCTCTAGTATTTTTAGAAATTATTGGCTTCTCCTTTGAGTTTTTTCACTACATAACTTTTTCACTTCCACAAGCTTGCCATTTTCTTACTTTTTGTTAAATTTCACATCTTGAGGGTAATCTTTGATACCTTTTGGTCTGTTTTTGAACAGAAAATCAATTTTCTGTCTCTTTCTCAGTGTCACTTAAAGTAATTCCTCCGTGTGCTTAACTTCCATACCCGCTATCAAGGCTCTTAGCGTCTTAGCTCTGAACATCTTATTGATTTATTTTTCAAACATCAGTTCTGTTTTACATCTTCACTTTAAGGTAAAACAAGACATAAGGCACCAAAGAAAATAATTTATAAAACTTAGGTTAAAGGCAACCAATGGAAATTATTAAAACCTTTTAAATGGATATTGAGGGGAAAGTTATACCTTTTGGAGTAGATGCCTAGGAGATGGCAAATGTTGCATGGAAACCAGAGTGTGAGATTCAGAAATGCATGGCCATTATTAAAACATATCCTTATGACATTTGCTTATTTAAAAATCTCAGCTGAGTATCATTTGAGTGTCTGACACTGCTAAAAGTTAGAGAAAGATAGCTCTGTGCTTAGCTGTTAAAGAATATTGTCTGGTCAGAAAACATTTGCAGAAAGAGACAATTTATAATGGAGTTTGCTAATATTATGATAAGTATATTCATATTAATGTAATTATTTATTTTCTTGATTTCTGAAAAAAAAGATGTAAAAAGAGTTTCCAATAATTCTAAGTAGAAGTTTATGTTATTAAAAATAAGATTTTGAGCCCAGCCAGTGTGGCTTAGTGATTGAGTCTCAACCTGTGAACCAGGAGGTCATGGTTCAATTCCTGGTCAGGGCACATGCACGGTTTGTGGGATCGATCTCCATTGTGGGGTGTGCAGGAGGCAGCTGCTCTATGATTCTCTCTCATCATTGATGTTTCCCTTTCTCCCTGTCCCTTCCTCTATGAAATCAATAAAAATATATTAATTTTTTTTATTTCTCTAATAGAATACAAATAGAAACATTTGTTTATATGTATTTTCCTGATCAATTTGTTCATAGAAAATGATTTTCTATAGATATTTGAGTTTAACTGTCATTATGAGTCTATTTTGAACACTTTTAGAAATTCTTTTTTCTTTTTTGCTGTGATTACTACCTTTCTTCCAGATCTCTAAATCTATCCTCTACTTCAGCGGTCACCAACTTTTCAGATCTCATGGACAACCAGTTGGCGATCACTGCTTTACTTCATCTAACCTGCTGTTGATTCCTCCTAATGTATTCTTAATTTCAGATATTGCATTATTAATTTCTACTAGGCCTCCATTGACACATCCTGGTTGGTAGGAAGGAGTGGCTCTTCATGTGACCTTCACTGACAGCATGGAGAGAGTAATCTCATTACTACTGGGTAGTAGTGAAAGTTCTGACTCTCCACCAGCCACCTTCAACACTGCCCCAGTAAAGGGGACGTGGGGAGCCTTATTATAGCCTTGCTGGTGTGGGTGGAATGGGTCCACATTTTTTTTTTAGGTTCCCTTTTTCTGGTCCTTTGGCTAGAGAATAGGCTTTTCCTAGTATTTTTTTCTTATTGCGCCTATTAGTTTTTGACTTTTCTGCTTTAAGTCTGGGATATATGAGGCAAAAAGAAAATCCTGGCAGCTCATCACTATTATTCCTTGGGTTCCATGACTCCTAGCCAGTCTCCCCTTTTTCTCCACCTTCAGAGTTCCCTTCAGTTTTGTTTTTTTTTCTTTTTAAATATATTTTATTGATTTTTTAGAGAGAGGAAGGGAGAGGGATAGAGAGTTAGAAACATCAATGAGAGAGAAACATCGACCAGCTGCCTCTTGCACACTCCCTACTGGGGATGTGCCTGCAACCAAGGTACATTTCCTTGCCCGGAATCGAACCTGGGAGCCTTCAGTCCGCAGACTGACCCTCTATCCACTGAGCCAAACTGATTAGGGCAAGTTTGTTTTATATACAGTGCCCATGGTTTTTAGTTTTAGTTTGAGGGAGTCAGAGAGAAAAGTAGTCTTTTTTCCTGAGTGGAAGATGATCTTTTTTTTAAATAACAACTTTATTTGGACACTGTATTTGAGAGTTAATTGAATTGAGTAATATAACATTTTTGAAATCCATTATTCAGAGTATGGTTTAAACAATTTGGAAAAACATGGCTGTTCTGTGAACATTTTTCCCCTTCCATGCTATAGTAATTTTTACTGATTATTCATAATGCTCTTTCCTGTTGAGTCCTAGATTAAAACAGATTTCCAGTCAGCCGTCTGATAGGATTTTGTGCAGCTGAGAAATCCTATCTGCCATATCTGACCTAGAGATTTATTCAGTTGAATATAATTATGTCAATTACAATGGGAGGGTCCCAGTTAGGTTAGGTCTAACATCTATAAAATTGATGTAGTTACTCATAAAGTCAAGTGAAAGGTTATTAGTTGTTAATGGAGTATCTTTGTCTTCAAAGTATCATCTGTGTGGACAGTGATATCCCAGAATTCTAAAAGTTAAGTGTAGGCCTGCAAATCCTGCCATTGGTAATTACCATTTACTTTTTTGTGGGTGGGGGTAGTAATGAATGTATAATTAATAAACAAACGAAAGAGTTTTAAAAATTCCCAGTAAATATAAATAATATTATACTTGTGAATGGCAAGCACATTCATTCTGTCATATGGAAGTATCACGGAGTAGCCCTCATTTTTTTAAAACAAATTTTCATTTTATAAGATTATTTAGGAGAATATAAACCATAAAGAAAAAGGTGACCATAAAAACTCATTGAGTAAGACTATAGTGTTTTACTACATATTAAACTATCTTATAGCATTAAAAACTACCTTAGGAACAAATGTTTGTTTTTAAAGAAAAATAAGGAAAGGCATGTAGATGTTTAAATAGAATCCCAAGCAATAAAAAATAGTAAGGTCACTTTAAAATGTTCACACGCGGCACCACCAATAATCTTCCGCCACTCAGTAACTTTGATAAAGCCTTACTTACTGTTTTTAGTAATTCCTTTGGTAAATTTTTACGTTCTCATCATAATGTTTCAAAGGAAAATGAACTAGACATAATTGTATATAAACAGTGCGGAGATCAACAGTATTTAAAGTAGTTGGAAAGTAAACTGAACAAGAAATACACTTCTGCATCTGCTTATTTGAAAATACCTGGAGGCCTTGTTTTATCCCAAAGGCATTTCTAATTTACATAGCAAAGGTAATATTATTTATATTTTCCTTTAATATTCAGATATGGTTATATTCACCAGATAAGAAATGTACCTAACATGTGAAAACTAGTAACTAAGTCTGTACTTAAAAAAAGAACCAACCAGGTTTAAAGTAAATAACTTCTGGTTGAAGTTGAAAAACAGTGAACTTTTTGTCTCTAGCTGGCTTGTTCAGTGGATAGAGTGTCGGCCTGCGGACCAAAGGATCCCAGGTTCCATTCCTGTTAAGGGCACATACCTTGATTGCAGGTTCCTCCCCGACCCGGGCCCCTGTCCCAGGAGGCAACCAATCCATGTGTTTCTCTCACATCAGTGTTTCTTTCTGTCTTTCCCTCTCTCTTCCACTCTCCCTAAAATTCAATGGAAAATAACCTTGGGTGAAGATTAAAAAAAAAAAGGAAAAAAAAGAAAAATAGTGAACTTTTTTGAAGTTTCACTTTGAGGTAATGAGGTAATCTGATTTATGATTACATATGACAGTCAGTGATCCCAAATGAACATCTGACAATTTAGATTAAACTGAGTTTCCATAGACATTAATAGTATAGCTAATTATCAAACATCTATATGTATAAATAAAACTTGCTATTTTAGAATGTTTCAATTATGTAATTATGAATATTTATAATAATATATACAACATTTTTGTAATATTTCAACTAATTTAAAATATTTTCATTTTAATAGTTAAAATGCAGAAGCAGTTATGCCCGGGCCAGTGTGGCTTGGTTAGTTGGGCATCATCCCATGCACTAAAAGGTTGCTGGTTGGATTCTGGTTGGGGCACATGCTCAGTTGTGGACATGATTCCCAGTGTGGAGTATGCGTGAGACAGCCAATAGAGTTTTGCTCTCATTGATGTTTCTCTCTCTCTCACTCTCCCCCCTCCCCCTCCCCCTCCACTTCCTCCTCTCTTTCTCCTTCTCCCTCTCCTTTTCTCAAAAAATCAATGAAAATATGTTTAAAAAACTCACAGAAGCAGTTAAATGCAATACTTATAACTGGTGATTTCAAAATTTGACTTTATGTATAAGTTGCTTTTCAACATTAATGGAGGGAAGAAATAAGCTAAAACCAGATAATTTTTTATTTGTGGAATGGAGAGCTATGAGGTAGGGAATGGCATTTGGAATTGTGAATTGTTTTTGAGGAGAAGTTTAGTGTCCTTACTATGATCCTGAATACAGTTGTCATTGGTATTATGGATTGGCTTTATTATGATTTAGTACAGTTGTTTCAGCAGAATTCCTACCTGCAAGATTAGTTTATTAAAACATAACAGTATATCCATAATTATATTCATAATACAGCCACCCTCCCCAAATAAGCATATCTTTATTCAGAACATGGTAGGATCTAAGAGGATCTCTTAGACAAAAATTTGAAGTGGGATAGTGTCCATAATCCTTTTCAAAGAATTATAGATTTAAACGAAATATAAATATCTGATATTAAAACCAAACTCACAGTGTTAATATTTTTTATATCCTCTAGTTAAATCTGAGAATTTTATGAAAGCTTTGTCTAAATTACATTAAATTTGCTTGTTCTTGAAGTCCAAGTCAAATATTCTAGCCAATTTTTTTTCTTGGGGATCCTTAAAGTAAGTGGATGTGAGTGTTGCCATTCTGGTAGAATTTCCTGTTAAGATTTGTCTTCTTGCAAAAAGTTAAAAAATATTTACCATTTATATTCCAAGGTAAATTATAAGCTATTTAATTATCCAAGGAGTTTATCAAATTTTATTGCAGTAGATAGTAAGGACATGGACACATCAAAAGGAAATCATAAGTCAATTACCTTCTGTTACTTGTTCACTCTTATATTAGAAACCGGATGTTTACAAACAAAATATGATTTTTGCCTTCAAAAGGTTAAAATATTAAATTATTAACTAACATTGTTGGCACATCATTGTTTCTAAGATTCATAATTGCCAGAGCAAATGATGTTTCCTTTTTAATTGTCATCTGGCTCAGGTCTTCCTATTAAAATTACTTTTGAATATGTGCTCAGTATTTTGTTTTGTTTTTTTCTTTCAGTTGACTTTTCCCTGTTAAGATCTCTAGGTTTGTGGGATTTTCTTCAGCTGTGGATGATATGCAAGATCAGTGGAGAGGTTTTAGCAATAAAGGAGGTAGAAGAGGATGCAAAACACACAGGAAGATCTTTCCTAAGCCTTGCATCTTTCACCACCCTACAGAGCCTTTTACGTATTTTATCTTTGCTTTTTGAAAATTATTTTGTTCTCAGAATAAGTGAAACTTCTTTATGGCCCTCAACTGAGAATAATTTCTTTCATTTTGGACCCTGTTTATAATTTTCTTAGAGGATTTACCATATTCTGCTATGTGTACATTCCCTCTGTGTAGACTATAAACTCCTTGAGAAGGGTCTTAACCTATGAATTACTGGTTATATATAATAAATCATTTATAATACACTAGAGGCCTGGTGCATGAATTCGTGCATGGCTGGGGTATGGCCGGCCTGCCCCGATCGGGCTGAGCTGGCCAGGGGGAAGAAATGTGGGAGGTTGGCCAGCCGACCCCACCACTGCTCAGGGTGGGAGGACAAATAGGGGGCGTGGCTGGCCAGGGGGAGGGGCCATGACCGGCTGGAGGAAGGGGTTGTGGGCAGTTGGTAGGCTGGCCCCGCTCCCTGGTTGAACTCCTGGTTGAACTCCAGGTTGAGGGAACAATTTGCATATTAACTTTTTATTATATAGGATAGTGTCTGTCAGTGATTCTCTAAGAGAGCTGATTACAACTCATCTCTTTAGAAATAAGGCAGGTGTAATGCAGAGTGTGGAACATGGCGGGTGTTGGCCATAGCGGGATGGTGGAGCAGGTGAGCGAGGGTGCCAGACCAAAGTGGGGTGACGGTCACTGTCATCGGGGCAAGCCTCTGGTGGTTACTGAAAATTCTTGGCTCCCACGCGCCGCAGTCCCGCCAACTGCTCACATCCGCTGCTGGTGCCAGGCACCGGCCTCAATTGCCCCTCATGGCTTCTTCACCTCTCCCTGCTCCTGAGGGATGATCAGGGACAGCAGCTGCCTCTCGCACCCACTGCTGGTGCCTGGTGCCTGGTCCCAATCGCTCGGCGCCATCAGCGGGTGCGAGCAGTGGCTGCTGGCCCTGATTGCCCCTCAGGGTTTCTCCACCTCCCTCTGCTCCTGAGGGGCAATCGGGGCAGCTGCTGCTGCTCCCACTCACTGACATCTTGGCCCCGCTCACACCCACTGCTGGCGCTGGCCCCAATCCCTCCATGCAGTCAGTGGGTGTGAGCGGGGCCAGCACTGTCAGCACATGGGGCGTGGTGGTGGTGGTGGAAACAGGGTTACTGGCAGACAGGGGACCAGGGCCGCGGCAGGAGGAGCTGGGTGGGGGCACAGAGGATGGGCCGAGACCCTCCCCTGTGCCCACTGCAGCCTCATGGCCCACAGTTCCTTTCAAGATGCACGAATTCGTGCACTGGGCCCCTAGTATGGATATATTTGAGTTATATTGTGTAAAACACCTTATGCAACTATTATCTTATCTAATTTAGATACTTAATTGTCTAAAATGTTTCTAAACATCATTTGGTTCTCCATATATGGATAATCCTGATTTATTGTTTTTATGCATATTTAATGTAAATATTGCCATTCTTTCCACAGTATCTTTGATTTATATATTCGCTACTCTAACCTGACTATCTACTTACTCTTTTCTTTGCAAACCCAAATTTAATTAAGCAGAATTCATAAATAAGGTGTTTATGGAGTTGCAAGTTGCTTTACTTTTAGGGTGTGTCTTTAATGTCTGCTTTGGTTCTTGACAAAATACTTTACATTAACGAGTGACATAATTTCTGACCCCTAGTATTTTATCTGCACTTGCGGAATGGTTGTATTATAAAGTGGAAAAGAGCTCAGATATGGAATTAGAAACGCTTTTGAGTTTTTACTTTGTTACCTATTAGCTTTGCTTTTTTTGGTAAATTGCATAGCTTCTCTTAATTTTTCTAATCTCAAAGACAGTATCTACTTTACCTATTTTGTGTGTTATTAATAGGAGTTAATTTGAAAATTTCAAACTTTGCTAAGTTACTATGCAATATAGGAGTTTAAATGGTTGCTGGTATTCTTTTTAGTTCATTTGATAATAGTTCATTCTTGTACTTACATGCTCTTAAAGATAAGAAAATGAGAGGGTCAAGGAGCGTTAAAATTTTTTTATATGAAGTAATATGGAGTTGTAGAAAATTTGAGAAACAAAAATAACAATTATTCATAGACATACAATCTATTGAAAACTTTTGTAATATGTGCCATATTTCTTCCAGTATTCTTGCACAAGTTAGAATTTATTTTGTTTTGCAAAAATGGATTGTTTTTATATTATGCTACTGATACAATAGTATTTTCTTATTATTTCTTTGCTTTGGAAACTTTTATTTTAAACTAGAGGTCCAATGCACGGATTTGTGGGGTCCCTCAAGAGGGCACAGGCCAGGCCAAGGGACCCCACTGGTGCACAGTCGGGGCCAGGGAGAGACATGGGAAGTTGGCCAGCTGGGAGGGACCACAGGAGGGCTCCAGGGTGTGTCCGGCCCATCTCGCTCAGTTCTGATCAGCCAGACCCCAGCAGCAAGCTAACCTACTCATAGGACCTTCTGCCCCTTGTGGTCAGTGCACGTCATAGTGACTGGTCGACTGGTTGACTGTCTGCCCCCTGGTGATCAGTGAACATCATAGTGAGTGGTTGAGTGGCCGTAGCATATCATTAGCATATTACGCTTTGATTGGTTGAATGGCTGACCATTCAACCAGACACTTAGCATATTAGGCTTTTATTATATAGGATGCCTGTATAATATTCCACTTTATTAATTTACCATAATTTCTTCCAATCCATTACCTATTATTTAATATATAGAGATAATACAGTTTTTCACTGTTCGAATTACTGCATTTATGAATATATTTAAACAAAAATATTTGTTTGAGCGCTGGCTGGTATGGCTCAGTTGGTTAGGTATCCTCCTTTGCATGGAAAGGTTGCTGGTTCCTTTCTTGGTCGGGGCTCATGTTTGGGTTTCAAACTTGATTCCCAGTAGGGGCCGTGATGTTCTGCTCTCGCATGGATGTTTCTCTTTCTAGTCTGCCTCCCTTCCTCTCTCTTTAAAAAAATATCAATAAAAAAATCATTGTATAAAAACCTTGGATTCAAGATTTGAAATTTAAAGAACCTATATAATATGTAGCCAGCAACAGTATACGAGAGTATCTATTTCATGGCATTCTCTCCAGCGTTGTGTGATTTTTATCATGGAATAATTTAAGTGTGCCCAAATGTATAAAGAATAATTTAATGACACTCTTATACTCTCTACTTGGCTTAAGATTAAAATATCATATATGCAATTTTAATTTCTTTTGTAATCTTTTCAAATCCTCATTTTGCTTTCCTTCTCCAGCAAGAATGAATTAACTACTACATATATTATACTTTTCTCAACAAATTATAGTATCAGTTCTATTTTATATCTTTGAGGTTTACCTAACAAATTTTAAAATTGTATACATTTAAGATTGCATTGTTATATATTATACATTGTAAAATGGCTAATCAATCCAGTTAAAATATCCATTACTTCTCATAGTTACCCTTTTTTGTGGTTAGATCACTTCAGATCTACTCTCTTGGCCAATTTCAGGTATATTATATTGTATTGACAACTATAATCACAATGCTATTTATCTTTAGAACTTACTCATCTTATATAACTGAAACATTGTACCCTTTTTGCCAATATCCCATTTTCTCCACTACCTCAGCGCCTGACATGCACCATTCTACTCTGCTCTTAAGAATTTTATTTTATTTTGTTTTCTACATGTAAGTGAGATCATGAAGTATTTGTCTTCCTGTGTCTTACTTTTTTCATCTTGTACACTGCCCTCCAAGTTCATCCACATTGTTACAAATATAAGGTTTCTCTTCTATTTTAAGGCTGAATAATGAATAACATTTAATTCTGTATGGTCAAGTGCTCTTAACAATGAGGATACGTATGAGAAATGTGTCATTAGGAAATTTTACCATTGTGCAAACATTATGTAGTGTATTTACATAAACCTAGATTGTATAACCTACTACACCTAGACTTTATGTTATAGTCTTTTGCTTCCAGGCTACAGACTAGTACAATAGTTACTGTAGGTCATTGCAACCCAGTTATATTTGTGTATCTAAATGTATTGAAACATAGAAGGAACAGTAAAAATATGGTATAAAGATAAAAATGATATACCTATATAGGACACTTATGATAAATGGAGCTTATGGGACTGGAAGTTGTTCTGGGTGAGTCATTTAGTAGGTGGTAAATGATTATGAAGGCCTAAGACATTACACTACTGTAAACTTTATAACCACTGTACAGTTAGGCTACACTAAATTTATAAAACAACTTGATATTAAACAGTGTACAGTTAAGAGATGTGATAAACACAAAATGTATGCTGCTGACATAACATGGCTTACTGTTTTGTTTTTTTTAAATATATTTTTATTGATTTCAGAAAGGAAGGGAGAGGGGGAGAGAGAAATATAGAAACATTAATGATGGGAGAGAATCTTTTTTTGGCTGTCTCCTGCATGCCCCACAATGGGGATGGAGCCCACAACCCATGTATGTGCCCTTGATCTGAGTTGAACCCGAGACACTTGAGTTCACAGGCAGACGCTTGATCCACTAAGCAAAACTGGCTCGGGCTGGCTTACTGTTTTATAGAAAACTTTCTTTAATGAGTAGAAAGAATACACTTTAATGATAAAAGTATCCAATAAAATAAAAAAGTTAATATGCAAATTGACCAAACAGTGGAACAACCGGTTGCTGTGATGCACACTGACCACCAGGGGGCAGATGCTCAGTGCAAGAGCTGCCCCCTGGTGGTCAGTGCGCTCCCATAGGGGGAGCGCCACTCAGCCAGAAGCCCTGATCCGGGCTCACGGCTAGTGAGCACAGTGGCAGTGGCAGGAGCCTCTCCTGCCTCTGCGGTAGCACTAAGGATGTCCTAGGGAGCAGGCCTCAACTGTCAGTCGCACATCCCCCGAGGTCTCCCAGACTGTGAGTGGGTGCAGGCCAGGCTGAGGGACCCCCCTCGAGTGCACGAATTTTGTGCACGGAGCCTCTAGTAATATAACCCCATATAAAAAACCAATGGCCATAAGTGGAATGACCACTCAACCAGTTGCCATGAGGTACATTGACCACCTCTTGGTCCCCCCCTAACTCTCCCCCCCCCCATCCTGCAAACTCTGGTTGCAGCATAGCGAATGGGGAACCATAGCAAACCGATGAGGCAGACAGGCAGAAGCGGTTAGGGGTGATGAGGCAGGCAGACAAGCAGTTAGGGGTGATCAGGCAGGCAGGCAAGCAGTTAGGGGCATCAAGGAGGCAGGCAGAGTGGTTAGGGGTGATCAGGCAGGCAGGTGAGTGGTTGGGGGTGATCAGGCAGGCAGGAGAGTGGTTAGGGGTGATCAGGCAGGCAGGCAAGTGGTTAGGAGCCAGCAATCCCAGATTGGGAGACGGATGTCCGACTGCCGGTTTAGGCCTGATCCCGTAGGAATCCCTGTGGGATCAGGCCTAAACTGGCAGTCCAACATTTCCCGAGGGGTCCCGGATTACAAGAGGGTGCAGGCTGGGATGAGGGACCCTCGGTGCACAAATTTCGTGTACCGGGCCTCTAGTAAATACATAAACCAGTATCAGAAGTTTATTTTATGTGTTACATGCAGGACTTTTATGTGTCTGGCAATGCAGTAGGTTTGTTTATACCAACATCACCACAAACAGGTGAATAATGATGTGATGATGGCTAGGATGTCATTAGGTGATAGGAATTTTTCAGCTTCATTAGGATCTTATAGTATCACTGTAATATATTTGGCCTTTACTTGACCATAATGCCTTTATGTGCACATGACTGTACATGTAT
The DNA here is from genome assembly GCF_000327345.1 of Myotis davidii. Classification (NCBI taxonomy): domain Eukaryota; kingdom Metazoa; phylum Chordata; class Mammalia; order Chiroptera; family Vespertilionidae; genus Myotis; species Myotis davidii. Next base: position 1,581,716 of record NW_006291549.1, read on the forward strand.
CAAAATTTCTTTTTCCATTCATTCTTTGAGAGACAATAAGATTGTTTCTATATCATGGCAATTGTGAATAATGCTGCAATGAAAATGGGAGTGTAGATAGATACAGATTTCATTGCCTTTGTATATATACCCAGAAGGGGGATTGCTAAATCACATAGTAGCAATCCCTAATTTTATATGTTTTCTTGTTAGCATTCTTTTATTTCAAATTGAAGAACTACTTTTAGTATTTTTTGTAAGGAAAATCTAGTGGTAATAAGTTCCCTGTTTTGTTTGTTTGTTTTTGTTTTTTAAAAAAATATATATTTTATTGATTTCAGAGAGGAAGGGAGAAGGAGAGAGAGATAGAAACATCAATAATGAGAGAGAATCATTGATTGGCTGCCTCCTGCACACCCCTACTGGGGATCAAGCCCACAACCCAGGCATGTGCCCTTCACTGGAATTGAACCTGGGACCTTTCAGTCCACAGGCTGATGCTCTATCCACTGAGCCAAACCAGCTAGAGCTGTGTTTTTTGTTTTGTTTTGTTTTGTTTTTTTGTTTTTTTGAGAAGTTCTTTATTGCTTCAGGACAGGTTTGCTGGATATAGTATTCTTGGTTGTCAGTTTTTCTTTTTCAGCACTTTGAATATGTCATTCCAGTTCTTGTGAGAATTTTGCTTAAGAATGCACTATTCGTTATGTTGTTTCTCTTTTACATCAGAGGTTGCTTTTCTTTTGGTGCTTTGAAATTATTGTTGTCTTTGATTTTTGAGAATTTGATTATATGTGTCTCTGTGTGACCCTGTTTGGGTGTTAACAGCTTCATGAATCCGGATTTCCATATCCTGCCTAAGATTTGGGAAGTTTTCACCTATTAAGTAATAAACATTTTTCACCCTTTTTCCTCTGGGACTTTCCATAAGGCATAAATGGCTTTTATTTTTGATATTCCATGTCTTCCATATGCTTTTTAAATTATTTTTTACTTTCCTTTTTTTGGATAATTTTGATGCTGTGTCTTCAAGTTCAGAGATTCTTTTTCCAGCTTGGTGGAGTCTTCTCTTGGCTATTGCAGTTTTCATTTCTTTAATTTTGTTCTTCAGCTCCAGAATTTTTATTTTTATTTTTTTTATGTGTTCTCTCTCTTTTGTTGAAGTTCTCATTTTTTTCATGAATTATTTTCCTGATTTTGTTTAGTTGTCTATCTCTGTTCTCTTATAGCACATTGAGCATCTTCAAAATAATTATTTTTAATTCTTTGGCAGGAAGTTAATATTTATTTCTTTGGGGTTGGTTACTGGAAAATTATTGTGTCCTTTTGGTTGTTTCATGTTTTCTTGATTTTTATGTTCCTTTGAATCTTGTATTGTGTTTGTATTTGAAGAAGCAGTCACCTCTTTCAGTCTTTATTGATGGGCTCTTAAAAGGGAAAAATCTTGCCCAAACCAGTTTGGTTCAGTAGATAGAGTGTCGGCCTGTGGACTGAAGGGTCCCAGGTTCGATTCTGGTCAAGGGCATGTACCTTAGTTGCGGGCACATCCCCAGTGGGGGGTGTGCAGGAGGCAGCTGATCGATGTTTCTCTCTCTTATAAAAAATCAATAAGATATATGTTTTTAAAAAAAGTCTTTTCCGGTTAGCCTAGTTAGGGATTCTGGGAATCTCACAGAACTTTTCTATGGATGTCCTCAGTCAAGTCCATCTTAAGCGGGGATTATTAGAATTTCATGTCTTATTTTGAACATGTAAAGATGGTTTAGTTGCTAAGAGCCTCTTTATTTTTTCTAGGTCAGTGTCCTGAAGTATTTAAGATCATGCACCCTTTTGCAATTCAGCACAGTTGAACTGAGCATATTTTTCCTACTGAACTGGCTATCTGTGTGTACTCACGCATGATCTACAGAGGTGTGTGTGACATTTGGGAGGGACCTTGTAGAATGCTATCTCTGGGTTTAGAGGGGCACAGAGAGTGCTGGGGTCTCATAGACTAGTTGAGGGGTTTCACAAGTGATACCTCCTGCAAAAGTTCATAGGTAGGCCTCTTTGTGGAGTCTATGAGGTCATTGGTCAAATCTATGTTCCTTTGTTGAGTCTCACACCCAGTTAATGTGAGCCCCCACCTTTTTGGCTACTCCTAGCTGTCCTCAAATTATTCAATTATGTTGATCCTCATAGTGTTCTGGGTGGGGTGAGAAAGAAATGGGCTACTTAGGCAGCATCCCACATGATTGGGGAAGCCTGACACTCAGTATGCTCTCACTTTCTCCTCTGGGAGAAATCACGAGCCAAAGAAGTCTCTCTTGTCACTTAACTATCCCACATTGAGGGAGGAGTGACACTGATAAACTGAAAATGTTCTCCTTACTCTCTTTTCATTGTGTCTGTTCTCAGATTTTTTTTGCTTCAACAGGGTGTTGGGCCTCTTTGTTGGACTCCTGACCTCCCACAAAGATACTTTCATCTCTGGGTGGTTGTCAAAATCTGTTTCTATTGACCTATGAGGGCTGAAATCCCCTATTCCACCATCCTGCTGATGTCTCCTAATGCCAATTTTAAAGTATTTGCTTGCTTCTTAAAAGGAGTACTGAAAAATTATTATGTTAAAATATAAAAGTCCCATAGGTGGTTGTCAGAAAGAAAAAGACATCAAGGCAATTATCACATGCGTAGGTTTCTTATTTGTTGTTCTTTGAACAGTTTTGACAATTAATTTGGTTCTACCGTGAGGGCATGCGTTAGAGAGCATATTTTTCCTATTGAACTGAAAACAGTGATTACTTTTTAAAAATTCTGACATGTTTACTGAGAATGCATCTGTAATCTCTAGAAAAGCCGCAGTCATTTTTATTTGACATTCCATTTAAATGATTTTTTTCAATAATGAGAATTGTTAATTACCCAGGTGAATACAATATTGTTTAGAAAATATGATGATACTCATAAATAAAACTAAAGGATCTTAGGCAGTGGTAAGAAAACATTTCAGCTCTGACCTTTCCGGTGTGGCTCAGTTGGTTAGACCAGTGGTCGGCAATCTGCGGCTCAGGAGCCACATGAGTGTGGCTCCAGAGCCACATGAGTGTGGTTCCTTGAGTGTGGCTCTTCCACAAAATACCATGTGTGGGTGTGCACGTACAGTGCAATTGAAACTTCGTTACCCATTTGCAGAAGTTGGTATTTTGTGGAAGAGCCACACTCAAGGGGCCAAAGAGCCGCATGTGGCTTGCGAGCCTCAGTTTTCCGACCACTGGAACCGTTGGACGGTCCTGTACACCGAAATGTGGTGGGTTTGATACCCAGTCAGGGCACATAGCCAGGTTGAGGGTTTGATCCCCATTTTGGGTGCATGCAGAAGGCAACTGATTGATGTTTCTCTGTCACATTGATCTCTCTCTCTCTCTCTCAAATCAATAAAAAAAAGAAGACACTTTTGTATTTTCAGTACTGAATAATTTCTATTCCTGTGGTTCGAGTTTTCTTATTTTCCGAAGCGCTATCTAATCTGCTTTTAATATCTTCTAGTGTTTTTCATTTCAGATAATGTATTTTCTTTTACATCTAAAGACTCTTACTTTTTAGAAAAAGTCTTCCATTTCTTTACATTACATTAATGTTTTCCTTAAAATTCTTAAGTACATTTTTAATATTTATAAAAGCCAGTTAAGGTCCTTGAATTCCCTAATTTCATTATCTGAATCATTGATATTTCTCCATGTCATGGATCATGTGTTTCTACTTCTTTGCATGCCTGGAAATTTTTTATTGGATTCTAAACATTGTGAATTTTATGCTCTTTAGTGTTTGATTATTGTTATACTCCTATAAGGTTAATATTGGGATTATCTTGCATGCAGTTAAGTTACTTGTGGATTGGTTTGATGTTTCTGGGACTTTGTTAGCATAGATCCAGGGTAGCCTTTTTTCCTCTATAGAGTGAATTTAGTCCCACTATTAAGGCACAACCCTTTTGGGGACTCTACCTAATGTCTGTATATTATGTGTTGTTTCCACATTGACTGATGAGAATATGAACTATTTTCACCCCTCTATGACCTCTAGAAATTGGTTAGTCTACTGCTTTCCAATGTTTCTCTTCCTTGCATGGAGTACTTTCTTCTCAGGCTTGGACAGATCAATTCTCAAAGAGGAAACTCTGGAGGCCGCTGGATCTCGCTCTCAGTGTCCAGTACTGTGCCTCACAAATTCTATTACCATGGCTTTCCTGAACTTCAGTCTATATCTTCTCAACTTAATAAATGCTGCACTCTCTTTGTATTTTGTCTTCCCTTATTGTAGCTTGAAAACTGCCTTTAAATAGTAAGCTGCAGAAATCATATAGCTTAACTCATTGGTTTTCTTCTTTAGGGACCTTGGGCCTTTGCTACTTGTATCCAGTATCTGAAAATGTTTTGTATAGTTTTCAAGTTGTTTAAGGCAGCAGAGTTATCTGACCCTAGTTTCTTTCTGTGTCTGGAAGTGGAAATCAATTCAGCTTTATATACTGAGAAATGACCCAGATCTTTCATATAGTTTAAACCATATATGCATTTTGAACAGGTAGTAACTCAATATTAAATTGAAATTATGCCAAGAAAGGACTTTTTTCTGATCTATGTTATTTAAATGGCAATTATTTTTTCATTAAAGTACCATATATAAATATTCAACATATTTTGTTGTTGTTATAGTCAGAGTTTTAAATAGTCCTCTCATAATAAAGTAAATTGGTGGATATAGATAATGCATGATGTTTGTATCTGGAAATTCTTAGTGGTTATAAATTTTGCCAAAGCATCTGTATTTAAACCTTGAGAGTATGTAACTTATTCCTCATTACCCTACTTATATATCTTACACTCTTCAGTTTTAGACTTGAAGAGTAATATATGATGAAATGCTGAGGATGGTATAAGGCAGCCGTGGGCAAACTACGGCCCGCGGGCCGGAACCGGCCCATTTGAAATGAATAAAACTAAAAAAAAAAAAAAAAAAAGACCGTACCCTTTTATGTAATGATGTTTACTTTGAATTTGTATTAGTTCACACAAACACTCCATCCATGCTTTTGTTCCGGCCCTCTGGTCCAGTTTAAGAACCCATTGTGGCCCTCGAGTCAAAAAGTTTGCCCACCCCTGGTATAAGGTGAAGTGAGGTTAAAGTTGAGTGAGACTGAGTAGAGTTGTAATTATACCAATTAAGAACTACTACAGGTTGTTGAGAGACTTTTTAGTAAAGATCTCTGTTATTCTATGAGTTATAATTAATAACTAGTCACACATTATAATCTTTAGTCATTTAAATGGGTTTGTTTTCTTTAAAGATTAACTTTAGGTTCCCAAATGTTCTCAATTTGTAGTGCCCATAATATCTCAGTAATATTTTTTCATGGTACTTCAAATTAAAGAGAATTACATGTGTGTTTTATTGATTAAGCATTTGTTTTAACAACTTAATGGCCATGAAAAATATACATATAAATTAAAAGGAAAATATTTTAATTTTATTCTTTCATTACCATAGTGTTGCTAACAAGGTATTTGGGATTGCTAGGTACTGGACAAGTTCTCAAAGTCTGGAGTCAGATTGGACAGTGCCACCCTCAATTTTTTTTCCATGTGGCTTTTTTTGCTCTCAAATTGACTTTTTTCACAGCAGTAGTAAAAAAACCCAATTTTATAAATCTATGCTGCCATGAAGTGAATGTAGTACAATCTAACGTTGAAACCCTGAACTTCCTCTAGCTAGTAGTCTGTGCACTGTCCAACAGATGTCAGATATTGCTTGCTGTGTTTCCTTCAGACATTTAAAATACCTCACAGTGCCTCTGAATGTTCACGTAGCACCTTTGGGAGCCTTGGTACACATTCTGGGTACTTGAATTAATTCATTCTCTTCTCATGTTCACTGCAATTTTATGGGGAATTCTGACATGATTAGTATCTTAACTAATTTTTGCACTTCAAGATATATAATCTTTAACAAATTTTCTTGATTAGCAAAATTACTGATTTTACAATGGTGAAATAAAGGAATATTTGAGTATTTCTTGATGAAAAAGTGTTAATAGCAGTGATTTCATATTCAGTAGAAAATTATTGAATAAATTGGTTTGTGTGCCATGTTTACAAATAATCTGGAATACAGAGAAATCATGAATGAATAAAATATTAAAACATTGTATTGCCGAAACCGGTTTGGCTCAATGGATGGAGCGTCGGCCTGCGGACTGAAGGGTCCCAGGTTCGATTCCGGTCAAGGGCATGTACCTGGGTTGCGGGCACATCCTCAGTGGGGGATGTGCAGGAGGCGGCTGATCGATGTTTCTCTCTCATCGATGTTTCTGACTCTCTATCTCTCTCCCTTCCTCTCTGTAAAAAGTCAATAAAATATATTAAAAAACAACAACAACAAAAAAAACATTGTATTAAATAGGATAAGAATGAAGTACATTATTACTATACAAGGTAGTATGAATAATCAGAAAAGAAAAAGATGAATTTTATTAGGGGTTGTAAAAGGGAAAATAATTAAGACTACCTGTGCTGTTATTGGATTTGTCTTGTAATGGACTAAGGATATTCCTGATTGCTCCTTAAAGATATCTGCCCACTGAATTATACTAAACTATACTATGACTTTAAATTATTTTTTTAATTTATATTTTATAAGAATATATATTTAGAAAAGGAAGTATATGGGAAATATTATTTTTGTGTAATGTATGATAAGGACATATTTGCAGCTCCATGTGTTCATGGCTTAATATAACATAGAACATCCATAATTATAATAGCTTATTATAATTATCAACTTTTACTATGGGTCATACACAGTTCTTAATGCTCTGTATATATTGACTCATCATTATCCCATGTTATAGTTAAAGTTTTTTTTTCAGTTTGTTTTTATAAAGTCTTGAGAAAAAAAAGTCAATTAGTATCTATAATAATAAAAGCATAATATGCAAATTGACCAAATGGCCGAACAGCGGAACTGTCTGGACAACCACACTATGCCACCCATTGGTGCCAGGCCAGCTAAGGTGGGTGCGCTGCGATTGGTCAGGGGGCCCCACTATCGCCCCATGATTGCCCTCCAGGGGGAGGCCCAGACCATCGGCCGGCAGGGTGATCAATTGGGGGGCTCCATGATTGATCAGGGGGCTCCACAGAACTGGGGGACCGAGGGTGTGTGGTGGCGGATGCGGGCAGTGCCACGCCAAGCAGGTGTGGGTGGGGGATGGGGCCAAGAGGCAGCCGGGGCTGTGAAGGCCTACCCTTGCACGAATTTCGTGCATCGGGCCTCTAGGCTTCCAAGAGTAGCTCTTAGCCTTTTTGATGTTATTTTTATTAGCAGTTTACTAATCCTTAAAACAATGTATATTGTATTGAATTTGACTACTTAAATTTAGAAGAAAACAAGTGGTGATGGCCAGAGAGAGAGGGTGAGGGGCTGGGTGGAGGTGGTTAAAGGGGGGTTAAATTAAGAGGACATCTGTAATAGTGTCAGCAGTAAATAAAAAAAGAAAGAAATATATCTAAATCTTAAACTAAAGTTGTTCAGGTTTTAACAATGGTAATACTTTTTACTTTTTCATATGTACATTTTCAAATGAAGCCTACACATAAATTACCTTACTTTCCTATTTACTTTTACTTCTAAACACCTTATCTTTGTATAAATCTTGAAGACATGTTTTGCTTTCTTTTTTAATATTCTATGCTTACTATACTTTTTACTATACTTTCTTAATACTTTTTTTCTCATGACCTACTTTCCTGTTTTGAGTGGTCCCTCCTTCCCTAACTCCCTCCCTCCCTCTCTCTCTCTCTCCAGTTTGGACATGACAACTTAATTTTGGAAAATATGATAAAAAGGAATAAAAGAAAAGCAAGATGATTTTTATTATTTATTACATGTTTATTTAGGATATGCATGCTACACCCTTGAAATACTTGTGTTCAAGATTGTCATAAAGGATAAGAGATTATCTCATATTTATATTTATATTTAAAGTTTAGATGCTTAATAAGCAGACTGTTGTTATAAGGTTATATTATATATTCTCGTCACTGGGAAAACCTCCCTCCTGCTCCATTCAACTTCTAAACACATGGGTTGCACAGCTGCTATATGGCTGTACACTGTCCCATGTGTATTAAACCAACACAGCCTGAAAAAGGGTTGCATTTTGGAGCATGGTAGTAGCATAGCTCGTTGGAGACCCCAGAAGTGTAGCTGCCAGAATTCTTCCATCTGGTAGCAGTGCTCCTAGGCAGCTCAACACAGGACATAAATATTATTTTGCAGTTGAGCACTCTTCCTGTTGCAACAGCCATAAATGCCTACGAGAGATGTGGATGAATGGGAATATGGTCAACGGAACTAATAGAAAGGTGTTTAATTGGAACCCCTCTACTGTTTAAGGTGAAAGATCATGCAATAAAGTAGAAAGAAACACATTTTAACTCTTACTATATAGATACAAGAAGCTAATTGCAGTTTTAAAAATTAGCATTTACATGCATTGCAGAAGTTAACACAGAAATACTGTTTTTGTTTTTAAAGTAAAATAATTGTGATAGTCTTCATTCTTGAAAGTTTATTTCTTGTTTCATTAAAAATTCCCTGATAATTGAACATAAGTCAACATTCCATAGAGAAGGAAGTATTATGCAGCCTGCATGTGTGCATATCTGCATATTGGAGCACAAAATATTGACATGATAATTGCAGTCAAGCCTGAGTGAACAGTGGCCTGTGGGAATTCAGCTGGTGTTGTACCAACTGGATGGCTGCTCAGGACACAGTTTGAAATGCAAGGTGCAAGTTAGCACTTTATTCAGCACAGGCAGGCATCATTTAAAAATCCTTGGGGGCAACCCTGGTGATGTGCAGATGTTAAAACAGTCTGTTCTGAAGTGCTGATATTTTTGAACACTGTAAGAGACTTCTAGATTCTGGGTGAAAAATATTTGCACAATTATTAAAGACATATAATGCACAAATTTTCCATCTTTTTAATGGATGTTTTTAGATAATGTTGAGTATATGCAGAAGTTTCTGGATATGTATTAAAAGAGAAAAAACAAGGAAATCATCAACTAATGCCATTTAATTTCTAAATATAAAACAGAAGAGGTTTTGTTTTGAGTTTAAACGTATTTTTAGAAATGACAATGAATTATGATATCTGAAACAAAGGTACATTATTCAGTGGTATATTAAATCTAGAGTTATGTTTTATTAAATGATTACTTCTTTGTATAAAGAGTTAATCTCTGCACCATAGATTACAAATTCAGATTCAAATGTAGCCTAATTCTATTCTTTGTTCTGATTTTGAACTACCTAATTGAATAGGGAAAAATATCAATATTTTTCATATTTCAGGTTGACTCTTCCATCACAAGTTTTGACTTTCACATATAGTTTGAATATAGTTTCAATATATTATTGAAAAATAAATGTAATAGTTAGAAATTCTGAGTTATATATTACTATTATGTGCTCATCTTAAAGCAAAACAGATATTTTAACTGTACTTGGACTTTTACAATATTTTATATGAAAAGTTTTATATGTATTAGGAACTTTTGATACAGTAACTTATTTTTATTCAGAATTTGTTTCAATAGATCTTTTTTACTGGGGAGTAAAATTTTCAAGTTTTTCTCTTCTGCAAGTTTTTCTGTTATTCAAAGGTACAGTTTTAGTAATTTATTATGCATATTCAAAATAGGAAAATAATTATAAAACAGTTTTTGAATAAAAGGTTAAATAATTTATTTGATAGTGGTATAATTTTCATTTCCCTAAACTTTTATTTTTATCAGTCTTACTGTTTTAGAATTTTGATGTTTACTAGAAATTGAGAATGCATTTAAATGGAAAGCCATTACTAATGATAAAATCTACATTTTCATAGATTCTATATTCAAAAGAAAGAAGACATTAGTTCAACTATGTTTATTTTGTGCATTATTATCTATTTGTTAATTAAGAATAATCAGTGTCTGTAAGTTTGCTTTTTATTTTCTTTATTCTCCAATTCAAACTAATATCATTGTCTCATTTATAGTTAAATGTTTCCTTTAGACTCTAATATTTCATTTTTGACATCTCATTAAAAATAGGCTCAAACCCAGAAAATATAATCTTGTCATATTGTATAATATGTGGCATGGTCTATCACACAATAAAATTTTGATTCTTAATGGTTCAGAATAATATCTCAGATTTTTGAGTTTAGAAAAATGGCAAAATATTAGCATGGTAAATCATGTGGATAAATACAGCAATGTTAAATGTTTAAATGAGTAGTACTCTTGGGAAAAGTGATTGGTGCTTTAAACTTGTACAAATCTGACAGCCTTTCTTCACTTCATTTTTCATCCTAAAGAAGTCTGCAGATATTCTTAGCTCACATCATTATTGCACATCAGTGGTTCTAATTAGCTAAACAAGAGTTTGTCTCAGTCATTGATCATCATCAACTTCTTGACAGTATCTCTTATTTTAGGAACCCTTTTTCATATCTTGTAATCCATAAATATATATTAATTGAATTGACCAAATAGTTTGGTGACATTTTAAACTTGAAATAACTTTTTTCCATCATATAATTCTAAGTAAAACAATATTATATTCATAGTGTAGGCCTGTTAACTTTTGGGAGTATTTTCCTGTTGTGAAAATATTAGATTTACTATACCACCAGGAGGAGCTGCTGCACAAATCTCTATATAAAATTTTGAATTGTGATTTTTGAAAAAATTGAAACTATAACAATATCCAATTTTTGATGTTTTTGGTTGTGAAATATGTAATTTATGTGCATTTTTGAAGTTTATATTCCATTTGAAGTTTTACATTTCATTTGTGTTGTACTTTTAGTATCATATTATTCAGTTTAATCTATTGAGAAGCGTGTCAGTTATTGTTATTTGAGTGACTCACAGATCTTAGTGCACATCAGAATCACTTGAGGCTTTGTGTCTTAGGCTTTGTGTGTTAGGCTTTTGTAACAAAATGCCATAGAATAGGTGACTTAAAACAACAAGTATTTATTTTTCTGGAGGCTAGGAAGTCTAATACCAAGATGCCTGCCAATTTCATCCCTTGTGAGAGTTCATTGTACATAGCTGATTTCTTGCTGTATTAATAACAAATTCCCATGTGATGCTGAGTTATGCTTGTCTGGTTACCCACACTATGAGAACCACTGGGTTAGACTGTGAGTGAATTGTGTACATACTGTGTCATAGGAGATAAATAGCCTGGTAGCAAGCTCATTTGGAAGCTGTTAATTTTTTTGTTTGGATTTTGTAACATATAATCTCATTTAAAAGGACCACCAGAATTTATTTTGACATTAGTGGGGATTTTACTATTATTACAGAAGGGTGTATTAGAAAGACCATATCCCTATAAATTATACTAATTCCAGGTAGGTTAAAAATAGATTGATAGTATGTATATCTAGAAAGGAACTTACAGTGGGAGTTTCTTACTGGAATTAATGTCTTGGCTGTCTCAACTTGTGTCTTTGTTCCAGGGTAGACTCTATCATGCCTTATTCTTTAGGATTTGAAATCATTTTTCTCCTTGAATGGATCTACTATTCTTTTTGCAATCCTCATGATTTTATAATGGTAAATTTAAAAAAAAAATCAAGTAATAATTTGAGATTATATGTTAGTGACAAATGATAAGCAAAGGGCACATATATATTTAATATAGAAAAAGAAATGAAGATAAAAAATGGTAGATACATTGATAGGCAATGGCAAATTAGAAGAAAAAGGAATTTCAATTTCTGAAAGTACAGTACATTTAATTTTACTATTAAATAAAAAGAAAAAGAAAAACTAGTTGAAGACATTGGTCTGTGAGTATGCATTAAATGTGCTGGTAATGCTTTGTAAATAGAAAATCCTATCTAATAAAGAGGTAATATGCAAATTGACCACCTCTCCAACACACAAGATGGCCACCCCCATGTGGACACAAGATGGCCGGCAGGGGAGAGCAGTTGGGGGCAACCAGGCCTGCAGGGGAGGGCAGTTGGGGGGATCAGGCCTGCAGGGCAGGGCAGTTGAGGGTGACCAGGCCTGCAGGGGAGGGCAGTTAGGGGTAATCGGGCTGGCAGGGCAGCAGTTAGGTGTTGATCAGGCTGGCAGGGGAGTGGTTAAGGGGTGATCAGGCTGGCAGGCAGAAGCAGTTAGCGGCAATCAGGCAGGCAAGCAGTTGGGAGCCAGCAGTCCTGGATTGTGAGATCAGGCCTAAACGGGCAGTCGGACATCCCTCTAGCGGTCCCAGAGTGGAGAGGGTGCAGGCTGGGCTGAGTGATACCCCCTCCCCCCGTGCAAGAATTCCATGCACCAGGCCTCTAGTAAAATAATAAAGCAGGATAAAGTACAAACAGTAAAAACAGTAGTCATACTATGTTTGAAAAAATGTCAAATGTGGTTTATTGCAACTTTCCACTATTTGTGTCTACATCCAGAGGACTGTAGATGGCTAGAGGAAAACTGTGAACCATGATGATTGGTCTTATATAAATTTACTAGGGGCCCAGTGCATGAAATTGTGCACCTTGAAAGGAATTTTGGGCCATGAGGCTGAGGTGGGCACAGGGGCGGGTCTCAGCCCATCCTCCATGCCCCGCCCAGCTCCTCTTGCCATGGCCCCCGGTCCCCTGTCTGCTGGCAGCCCCGCTCCCGCCGCTGTTGCTCCCACATGCTGACGGTGCTGGCCCCGCTCGCACCCACTGATGGTGCAGAGTGATTGGGGCCAGTGCCAGCATTGGGTGCAAGTGGGGCTGGCACCATCAGTGGGTGCGAACGGCGGCTGCTGCTCTCATTGCCCTGTAGGAGCAAGGGGAGGTAGAAAAGCCCTCAGGGGCTACTGGGGCTGGCAGCGGCTGCTCGCACTCACTGATGGTGCCCAGTGATCGGGACCAGTGCCGGGTGCTGGCAGCGGGTGCAATAAATGACTCTGGTGCCAGCTGTGGGTGTGAGCGACGGCTCTGGTGCTGGCAGGGGTTGCGAGCGGCAGCTCCGTTGCTGGCAGTAGGTGTGAGTGGGGCCGGCGCCAACAGCAGGTGCGAGTGCTGGGCGGGACTGCGGTGCACAGGAGCAAAGAATTTTCAGTAACCACCAGAGGCTTGTCCCGATGACAGCAACTGGTGCACCATCCTTGGTCTGGTGCCCCTGCTCACCTGCTCCTCCATCCCACCACGCCCAACACCCACCATGTTCTGCACACGCTCCCTGGTGGTCAGCGCACATCATAGCGACTGACTGTTCAGTTGTTTGGTTGTTCAGCCATTCGGTCTATTTGCATATTAGCCTTTTATTATATAGTA
>NW_006291549.1:1614743-1615172 GCF_000327345.1 Myotis davidii
GTTGCGAGCGGCAGCTCCGTTGCTGGCAGTAGGTGTGAGTGGGGCCGGCGCCAACAGCAGGTGCGAGTGCTGGGCGGGACTGCGGTGCACAGGAGCAAAGAATTTTCAGTAACCACCAGAGGCTTGTCCCGATGACAGCAACTGGCGCCCTGCCTTGGTCTGGTATCCCCACTCGGTGCTCCACTATACCACCACGGCCAATGCCCACCATGTTCTGCATGCGCCCACTGATTGTCAACGCATGTCATTGTGACCGGTTGTTCGGTTATTCTGCCATTTGGTCTATTTGCATATTAGCTTTTTATTATATAGGACTAGGGGGAGTGTCCCTCAGCCCAGTCTGCCCCCTCTCACATACTGGTAGCCCTCAGGCGTTGACCCCCATCAGCCTCCAATCGCAGGATCGGCCCCTTGCCCAGGCCTGACGCC
>NW_006291549.1:1616098-1619635 GCF_000327345.1 Myotis davidii
TTCCGATCACTGTCAGTGGCAGGGGGCTTCTTCCTGCTTTCCCTTTCGCCTTCCTGCATTGTGCCTACATATGCAAATTAACCGCCATCTTTGTTGGCAGTTAACTGCCATCTTAGTTGGCAGTTAATTTGCATATCACCCTGATTAGCCAATGAAAAGGGTAGCGTCGTACGTCAATTACCATACTTCTCTTTTATTAGTGTAGATGACCACTAAGCTCAGCAGTACTTAGTCCTGCCTGGTAATGATCCTTTTTTTTTTTTCTTTTCCCTAGTGTAATATTCCATTATCCTAGAAAACTATTTTGTGCTTACTCTCTTGTCAACTTCTAAGGCTTTGTTTTCTATTCTCACTCTCAGCTGATAGAATCTGACAAATTAACATTTGTTAAATAGAGCACAGGTTGTTGGATGATGAGCCCTGGTTTAAGAACAGATCACAAGAGAAATTGAATTAGAGAAATTTATTATTCACAGGTCTTGGAGGAAGTGGCTGGTTTGCCCAAGGGGCCACATAGGGAGGTCACGGCAGAGTGCAGACAGAGACAGACAGACAGGGTTTGGCGCATATGCCATTATTAGTGTTCATAGGTGGAGTGCTTTGGGGTTTTCGGGCTAAGGTAGTATTGGCCAATTGAAACCATAAGAGCTGGTGTTCCGTAAGCCCCCCAAGGGCTTTTCTCTAAGGGATGCATAAAAGAAAGGTGTTGGGAGGCAGGGAATACTGTTGATCACAGAGGCTGTTGGGAAAGTCCTATTAGGAACTGAAATTTCCATGACTGTTGCTGCTGATTAGGGCATGCACTAGCATTGAGGGGCTAATGTCAGTGGTATTGCTGCATAGCTTAGCTAAACTCAACAATACTCTTGAGAAAATACAAGCTCTTAGAATTCTAAGAAATTATACTCCTTACCATAACCACATCTACCAACATATCTGAATCAATACTCATATTTTTTCTTTCAAAGAACTGTTCATACCCTCATATAAGGCCAAACAGACTCTATATGTATGCTAAAGCTGTAAGAACCCTGTAACTCTCCGTTTTCTGTCATGCGGCATCATATCTCTTACTGTCATGAATTATTTCTATTGACATATACACATGCTTTTTATCTTCCATCTTAAATCTTTTTTGATCTCACATTTCCCTTGATCTTCTGTTCATTTTTTCTGTTCCTTTTTATTGCAAAATTCCTCTGAAGAGTAGTTTTTACTATTCAATTTTTTCCTTTCCCTCTTGAACTCACTAGAGTAGGCTTTCATACCAACCATTCTCCTAAACAGCTCTTGTTAAAATCACCAGTGACCTCAATATTGCTAAATCCAGCAGTCAGTTCTCACTTTATCTTCTTAAATATGTTTGTAGGATTTTGGCACAATTGATTCCTTTTTTCTAGAAATATTTATTCACTTAGTTTATCTCTTGGTTCTCCTCTTATATGATTGCTTATCCATGTTAGTATCATTTGCTTTTTTTTTTCTCATCTTACTTATTAATGTTGGAGTGCCACAGAATTCAATTCTCAGACTTTTCTATTCAAAATAACTTACTTAGGTGATCCATCTAGTTGTGGTCTCAAATGTACTTGGGTGACTCTTAAAGTTTTATCTTTAGCTTTGACTTCTTGACTGATTTCAGACTTGTTTATTCAACTGCTCTTGGATGTTGATTAGGCATCTCAAATATAACATGACCAAATCCCAAATTATAATGTCCCTTACTCTCATCTCTATATCTCAGACAATGTCTCCTCGATTCTTTCAGTTTCTCAGATAAAAGCTTTGGAAACATTCTTGATTTCTCTCTCTCTCTCTCTTTTTTTTACATCTTTTATCTAATGTATCAAGAAGTCCTGTTAGCTCTACCTTAAAAATATCAAGAATTTTATTACTTCTCAATACTACTATAGCCACCTATCTTGTCCAGTTCATCTTTATTTCTCATCTGAGGTATTTCAGTTGCTTTTTAACTGGTCTCTGTGTTTCTACCCTTGACCTCTAGAGCATGTTCTCAACCCAAGAGCCAGTATGGTACTCATAAAATAATAATTTGCATTATGTTATTTCTCTGCTTAAAACCTAAACTCTATCTTCTCATTATACTGAGAGCCAGATCCAATGTGCATAAGGCTAGAAAACTATATATTACTTTGTTCCCTGTGATCTTTCTCTCCTCAGCTATCATTCTTTTCTTGTATATACAAGGGATGATACATTTATTTTTTTGCTATTATTTGAATACTAGAGGCCCGATGCATGAAATTTGTGCAAGGGGCTTGGCCCTTGCAGCCACAGCAGATTGCCTCAGCCCTCACAGCCCTGGCTTCATCTGGAAGGTAGTCTGGAAGGACATCCGGAAGGTCGTTTGGCTGTCCGGTCTAATTAGCATATTACGCTTTTATTATTATAGATGCCAACTATGTTCTTGCCTACTTGCTACCAATTATGTTCTTCCCCATGGCCTGGAAAACTTTCAGAGCTTTCTTCAGAGCTCTATGACTCTCACTTTCTTCCTTTATATCTCTGCTCAATCATCTGTTAATTATCCTTTAAACATAGCAGCGTTCCATTTACTCTCTTATTCTTCAAGACTAGATATCTTGGAGAGTTGTAGAGGATCTACCAAAAATGTAGTCACAAAACCAAACAACCAAAATGAGGAGACAAAGAACCTTCAAATGAAAGAACTAGAGAATTCTCCAGAGGAAGAAATAAATAAAAGAGAGAAGAAATTTATCTGAAACAGAGGTCAGAGTAATAATGGTAAAAATGCTCAACAGTATGAAAACGGATAAAGTAACTATGAAAAAAGAACAGTCTGAGATGATGACATAACACAAAGACACATTGGAAGGAATATACAGGAGATTAAGGGAAGCTCAGGATTTAATCAGTGAATCAGAAGACAGAGTTGAAAATATTACTCAATCAGAGAACCAAAAAGAAAAAAATAATTAAAAAACAGGCGGACAGCTTAAGGGAGCTGTGGGACAATGAGAAATGTAACGATATTGGAATAGCAGGTGTGCCAGAAGAGGGAGAAAGGAATAGAGAAGGTGTTTGAAGAAATAATGGCAGAAAATTTCCCTAATCTGGTAAAGGAAAAAATCACACAAGTTCAGGAAGCACAGAGAACCCCATCAAAGAAGATTCCAAACAGACCCACGCCCATACACATCACAATTAAAATGCCAAAAATTAAAGAACGATATTGGAATAGCAGGTGTGCCAGAAGAGGGAGAAAGGAATAGAGAAGGTGTTTGAAGAAATAATGGCAGAAAATTTCCCTAATCTGGTAAAGGAAAAAATCACACAAGTTCAGGAAGCACAGAGAACCCCATCAAAGAAGATTCCAAACAGACCCACGCCCATACACATCACAATTAAAATGCCAAAAATTAAAGACAAAGAGAGAATCTTAAAGGCAGCAAGAGAAAACTGTTACCTACAGGAATTCCCATGAGGCTGACACCTAATTTCTCATCAGAAACCTACAAGACAGAAGGGAATGGCAATAAGTACTCAAGGTAAATA
>NW_006291549.1:1620083-1622449 GCF_000327345.1 Myotis davidii
ACTTGCTCTTCAGATGTTGTTCCACATGAATTGAAGGGCCCAAATCATGCCAGGAAAACATGCCCCAAACCATAACACTGCCCCCACCAGCTTGAAGGGTTGTACTCATGCATGTGGGGTGCGTGCTTTCATGCTGTTTTCGCCAAATTCTCACTCTGCCATCTGCATGATGCAACTGGAAACGTGATTCATCGGACCACGTGACTTTTTTCCAATGCTCGACTGTCCAATCCTTGTGTTCCTGTGCGAATTGGAGCCGTTTTATCTTGGTAACTGCAGACAGCAAAGGTGTTCAAACAGGCCTTCCCTCAGCTGTTTTGCTGATGCTTGGCTCCATGGCACCGAGCGCCAACAACCATCCCATGTTCAAAGGCTGTTAAATCGTGTTGTTTACCCATATCTTCAGGAAAAAAATCACTTCTATTGTTGTGGTAAACAACCTGCTTCCCTACTTATAATGGTCTGGCCCTCCAGCAACTTCAGTGCGAAATTATAGCTAATTTGCCTACAAATGTCAGGTGGTCATAATAATGTGTCCACTCAATGTATATTCACCCAATATAGGTGCACATATATGCATACACACACACACACACAAACACACACACACACACACACACACACGTCTGGATTACTTTTAACAGAGAGATTGACAACAGTGTCATAGTAGGGGACTTTAACACCCCTCTGACTTCACTGGACAGATCTTCCTGACAAAAAATTAACAAGGAAACAGAGACTCTAAAGGACATACTGAATCAGATGGATGGATTGTACATGTCTTTTTGTTTGAATATTTGAAAGAGTTAAGTTTTATACACTTTCTGATTTTAAAAATTTTAAACCTGTTAAAACTTTTATGTATCAAATAGATGTTTCCCTTTAATAAAAAAAAAAAGACTAGACATACCTTTCTTCGTTACCCTAGTTTATTGTTCTTATATTTACTGGTGGCTCAGTGCACAAAATTCATACATGGGTAGGGGCCCTAGGCCTGGCCTGTGATCAGGGTCGATCTGTGGAGCAACCAGTGGGGCAATTGGGGAGCCCCCGCTGGCACTGGCCTTGGCTGTCCTGACGCTGCTTGCTTGCCAGCCTTGTCCCCTGCCACTGCTGGTTGCCTCACTCTCCAGGAGGTGAGCTGCGGGGCAATTGGGGGGTGGCGCCACCTGTTCACTGTCCATGCCCCGCCCGCCGATAGCCCTGCCGCCACCGCTGCCGTTTGCCTCCCCCTACTGGGTGACCGGCGTGGCGATCAGGGGAGCCCCCGTTAGCACCTGCTTTGGCTGGCCTGGGGCCTTCAGGCTGGGGTCAGTGCCCGTGTTGAGCATCTGCCCCCTGGTGGTCAGTGTGTGTCATAGCGACCGGTCATTCCACTGGACATTCTGCCATTCAGTCGATTTGCATATCAGGCTTTTATTTTACAGGACTAGAGGCCCGGTGCATGAAATTCATGCACTGGGGAATGGGGTTCCCTCAGCCCAGCTTGCCCCTCTCACAGTACGGGAGCCCTCAGTGGATGTCCTACTGATGGCCACAGTCTGGCAGCAGAGGCTTGGAGCAGGCATCCCGTGTATGTATGTGTGTGTGTGTGTGTGTGCATGTGCATGTATGTGTGTGCGCGCGCGCGTGTCCGTCCATCCCCCCTGGGGGTCTGCCCCCAGCCACATTGGAGGCTCAGAGCAGGCACTGTGTGTGTGTGTGTGTGTGTGTATGCTGGGGGCCTGCCCCCAGCCACACCATGGAGGCTTGGAGCAGGAGCCCCTCTGTGTTGATCTCTCAGGCTCCTGGCCTCCACTGCATGTTTTACTCTCCCTTGAGCTATGGCCAGGATGGGGGTGCTGCTTGCAAGCCGGGCTTTCCTGCTCCTGGATCACCATGGCGACCGGGGAGCAGGCCCAGCTGGGGGCTGCCCGCAGGCCGGGTTTTCCTGCTCCTGTACCAGGCCCAGCTTGGGGCTGCCTGTAGGCCAGACTTGCTTTCCTGCTCCCGGATCCTCATGGTGACCAGGGAGAAGGCCCAGCTTGGGGGCTGCCCGCAGGCCAGGCTTGCTTTCCTGCTCCCGGATCACCATGGCAACTGGGGAGCAGGCAAAGTTTGGGGCTGCCCGCAGGCCAGGCTTGCTTTCCTGCTCCAGGATCCTCATGGTGACCAGGGAGAAGGCACAGCTGGGGACTGCCCACAGGCCGGGCTTGCTTTCCTGCTCCCGGATCAGGCACAACTGGGGGCTGCCTACAGGCCGCACTTTTCTACTTACCGAATGGCTGGATCACCACAGCGACCCAGGGCCCAGCGGCACTTTACTGCTCTCCAGTAGTCATAGGGTCCTGGCTGGAGGCAGGGCTTAGCAGTGTGGGGCCCTCACC
>NW_006291549.1:1623077-1624540 GCF_000327345.1 Myotis davidii
GACTGATTAGCCAATGGGAAGGGTGTTGGGGTTATAGTCAATTTGCATGTTTCTCTTTTATTAGATAGGATAGCCAGTTGGCTAACTTTATGTTCACTTATTTATCACTTGTTTCAATAGGTATGAACTAAAATGTTTATTTCATGAAGGCAGCCTCTTGCTTTATTTTGCTTTATATTTTATCCTACTGTTACCTATTTTTGAAACTCTTTAGATATATGTCGGAGTTTCCTAGTAAAACCCGCATGACTTAAAATTTTTTTTATATTCATTGTTCTGGGTGAATTCCTCATTAATAGTCTCCATTTCACTAAATGCATTTTTGTATCTAGTTTTGAGCTCAGCCCATTTAATTGTTTTTTATTTATTTAGTGCTTTATATGTTTTCAAGATTTTTTAGATCCACTTATTGTTTTACTTATGGTTTTTTGTTTTAATTTTAGTCACTCTTCTATATCTTCAAAGATCCTTACTTATTTCAAAGTCTTTTTCAATGTGTTTTGTTATTTTCATTTTGTCTAGAGTTTGATTTTTTTCAGATTATTGAGTCACTGTTTGCTTGTGTTGTGTGTGTGTGTGTGGGTGTAGAGAGTGTGTTTTCTTCATGTATTTGGATTTTTTGCTCTTATTGTTCTCTTCCTCCTCCTTTCTTACTACTCCTTCTAGTCTAATGCCTTTTTCTCTAGAATTTATGCTTGCCACTAAATTGTTACCCTCAACTCATTCTTCCATTCTGAAACAGGATTTCTATTGGTAGTTTGTGGCTCTTAGCCAACAGTGAGAGGATTTGCTCTAATTAGTACCTGAGCCAAGGGTGTTTTGTCTTAGCTCTTGATTAGGATGCTATATCTGTAAACTTCTGCCATTTTAGACTTTCATATACATAAGATTTAGAGTCATGCAAGGATGAGTGGACATTTTTTCAGCCCTCTTTTAGGAGTTGGGAGCCCCACCCTACTCTCTGGTTTCAAACAATGAGCCTGGCTATAACTTTACATATTGAGCAGGACAAGTATTTCCTACTATTCCCAGGAGCCAAGCTCTTTTCCACCTTAGACTGCATCATCCACATTCATAGCATTATATTTCTGTTTAGTTTGTGATCCTCAGAGATGTGGCTGTTTCTCCTTAATTTTTTTTTAAATTCATTGATTTGTAAGAGAGAGGGGAAGGAGGGTTAAGAATTCCTTTTTTTATAGCTCCATAATATTCCATTGTGTAAATATACCACAGCTTTTTTATCCAGTTATCTTCTGATGGGCCTTTGAGCTATTTCCAGATCTTAGTTATCCTATACTAGAGGCCCGGTGCACAAAAATTTGTGCACTCGGGGGGGAGGGGAGGCTCCCTCAGCTCGGCCGGTGCCCTCTCGCAGTCTGGGACCCCTCGGGAGATAACGACCTGCTTGCTTAGGCCTGCTCCCGGGTGGCAGAGGGCAGGCACAATCCCTAGGTGCAGCCCCC
>NW_006291549.1:1624952-1634445 GCF_000327345.1 Myotis davidii
ACCCACAAAGCAAGGCCAATCAGGGGGTTGGGGCGCCGCCACTGTCACACTCAGAGCAGGGCTGATGGGGAGGTTATGGCTCTCCCCTGTCACACCCAGAGCAGGGCCCGTGGGCAGGGGGGATTGGGGCGCCACACCCTGTCACACACAGAGCCACAGGTGATTAGAGGGTTGGGGAGCTCCCCCGTATCAGGCACAGAGCAGGGCTGATCAGCGGGTTGGGGCACCTTCCCCTGTCACGAACAGAGCAGGGCGGATAGGGAGGTTGTGGCCCCACCCCCTGTCACACACAGAGCCACAAGGCGATCAGGGGGTTATGGCACTGCCCCCTTTCACGCTGATCTCGGTGCTGGGAGGCATATTACCCTTTTACTATATAAGATAGAGGCCTGGTGTACGGGTGGGGCTGGCTGGTTTGCCCTGAAGGGTGTCCTGGATCAGCGTGGGGGTCCCCACTCGGGTGCCTGGCCAGCCTGGATGAGGGGATGATGGCTGTTTACAGCTGGTCACACACCCTTCAGGGTAGGGGTCCCCACTGGGGTGCCTGGCCAGTCTGGGTGAGGGGCTGAGGGCTGTTATCAGGCTGGTGGGTGACTGAAGCTCCCAACTGCTCCTTTTTTTCTTTTTTCTTTTTTTAATTCTGGGCCAGCTTTAGCTCTGGCTCCAGCTCTGAGGCCTCTGCTGCTGAAAGCAAGTATCTGGTTTGTTTGGGTTCTATAATCAAAACACTGTATGAGCTCCAGCTCTGAGATCCTGGCGGGCTGAAAGCAGGTTTCTGGGGTTTTGTTTAGCTCCTATATTTGTAACAATGTTTCAAACTGCAAGCTCAGAGGCCGGCAAGGCAGGCGGGGAACGTTGGATTCCTCCATCACTGAAGCAAGCAAGCCTCATGTTAGTTTCAAGCTTCCTGGCTGCCAGCCGCCTTCTTGGCTGGCAGTTAATTTGCATATCTCGCTGATTAGCCAATAGGAAGGGTAGCTATTGTATGCTAATTACTATGTTTCTCTTTTATTAGACAGGATAATAAAAGTCTAATATGCTAAGTATCCGGTTATCTATTCATCTGTTCAACCAATCAAAGCGTAATATGCTAATAATATGCTAAGGCCATTCAGCTGCTCACTATGATGTGGCAGATAGTTGACAGGTCGACCAATCGCTATGACGTACACTGACCACCAGGGGCAGACGTTCTGACCAGTAGGTTAGATTGCTGCTGGAGTCCTGCCGATTGGGACTGAGCAAGATGGGCCAGACATGCCCTGGAGCCCTCCTGCAACCCCTCCCGGTCTGGCCAACCTCCCATGTCTTTCCCCGGCTCTGATTGTGCACCAGTGGGGTCCCTTGCCCTGGCCTGCACCCTCTTGCAATCTGGGACCCCTCGGGGGGGTGTAGGAGAGCCGGTTTTGACCCAATCCTGAAGGCCAGGCCGATGGACCTCACTGGTGTATGAATTCGTGCACCAGGCTTCTAGTTGTAAATAATGCTTCTATGAACATAGGGATTATTCTTTCTGATTGGTCTTTTGGGTTTCTTAGGATATATTCCCAGAAGTGGGATTTCTGGGTCAAATGGCAGTTCCATTTTTAATTTTTTGAGGAAACTCCATATTGTTTTCCATAGTGATTGCACCAGCTTGCATTCCCAACAGCAGTGACCTAGGGTTCCCTTTTCTCCACATCATCACCAGCACTTGTCATTTGTTAATTTGTTGATAGTAGCCATTCTGGTGTGAGATGATACCTCATTGTTGTTGGTATTATAGAGATATTTGTTTTGTTTTTTTAAATATATATTTATTGATTTCAGAGGAGAAGGGAGATGGAGAGAGAGATAGAAACATCAATAATGAGAATCATTGATCAGCTGCCTCCTGCACGCCCCTTACTGGGGATTGAGCTCATAATCCTGGCATGTGCCCTTGACTGGAGTTGAACCTAGGACCTTTCAGTCTGCAGGCAGACACTCTGTCACTGAGCTAAACCAGCTAGGGCAACCTCATTGTTGTTTTAACTTGCATCTCTCTGATGACTAATGACATTAAACATATTTTTTTAAAAATGTCTATTGGCCATTTGTATAACCACTTTGGAGAGGTGTCTATTCGTGTCCTTTGCCTAGTTTTTAAATTGGTTGTCTTCATAGTGTTGAGCTATATGAGTTCTTACATATTTTGAAAACTAACCCCTTATCAGATGTATCATTGGCAAATAAATTCTCCCATACAGTGGGTTCTCTTTACATTGTGATTGTGGTTTCTTTTGCTGTGCAGAAGCTTTTTAGTTTGGTGTAGTTCCAATTGTTTATTTTTCCCTGTGTTTCTCTTGGTCTAGGCTATATGACCTTTTTAATGTATAGATTTGCTGATATTTTGTTGAGCATTTTAGCATCTTTGTTCATCAGAGATATTGGCTTGTAATATTCTTTCTTTGTAGTGTCTTTATCTGGCTTTGAAATTAGGATAATGCTGGCCTTGCAAAAGGAGCTTGGAAGTCTTCCTTCCTCTTGAATTTTTGGATTAGTTTGAGGATAGATGTTAGTTCTTCTTTGAATGTTTGGTAAAACTCACTGGCTGCGGTATGTATGGGGATGGTGACCAAGCTCAGGCATACTGCTCTGCTCTTCCACCTCTCCCCCAATGCCATCCACTTCAGACTCTCCACAGGGGATTTCAGTCTGTACCTCTTTCCTTCCACAGAAGCCTTGGGTAAGTGCCTGCAAATGAAAACCCTGTGCTTTGGTTTTTTGTTTAAACAAACAAACAAACAAACAAACAGCACTGACTCTCCCTGATAGATAGAAGCTCCACTGCCTTTCACAGCTGGATGTTATATGGGCTGCTATTCTCTGATGCTATGGGCTGCTGCTTGCCTCCTGTGGGAGCTGGCTCTGCCCTTCTCAGGACCTAATTCTTCCTACCTATCTTGAGGTGGTCTGTGCCTTTCCTTGTTAAAAGTCTCCTCTTCAGCTAATCTTCAGTTGGTAATTCAGGGTGAATGGTCCCCATTTTAGTTTTATTTCCAGTTTGGTTCTGGAAAGAAGTGCAAGAAAGATCCACCTACTCTGCCACCATCTTTGAAATGTCCAATATTTTATTCTTAATATAATTCTCTATATAAAATGTTTGTTAAGATATATTTATATATTATTTTAACTTTATAATACAATGGGTAATTCAATAAAGATTACACATGTTTCAAATATTCTTATCATGTATTTAAATCTGTAACTAAATTATTTAACATGAAGTTGTTTTAGTTGTGAGCAGTTCTAAGTTGTTGTCACTTGCCATATGGTTTCTAACTGGGCTGTCAATCCCAGATACCTTAATTTTTTGTATTTCAAAGTGACACTCATTATCAGGATGTGAAATTCTAAAGAATCAGCTACCAGTTATGACTAATAAACTCTCAATGTGTATATATATATATTTTTTATTTCTAGAGAAAAACAGAACTCTGAAGCTAAAGACAGAAAAGTTTTAGAAATTCTGCAAGTCAAGGATGCTAAAATACAAGAATTAGAACAGGTTGGTATTACAGTAGGAAATACTCTAACCACTATAATTGTTTTAGTAGATCTTCGCATTATTTTTTGCCATAATGTTTATTAAGAATATATCAGGGTCATTATGTTAAACCATTACTATTCTGAAACTACTATAGTTGGATTATTCTTTATAGTTATACTTTGCTTATAGCAGTGATGGAGAACCTATGACACGCGTGTCAGAGGTGACACGCAAACTCATTTATTTTTGGTTGATTTTTCTTTGTTAAATGGCATTTAAATATATAAAATAAATATCAAAAATATAAGTCTTTGTTTTACTATGGTTGCATATATCAAAAAATTTCTATATGTGACACAGCACCAGAGTTAAGTTAGGGTTTTTCAAAATGCTGACACGCCGAGCTCAACAGGTTTGCCATCACTGGCTTATAGCCTCTTATTTGTTTTCTGAGTTAATAGCTGTTTTATTTATATATTAAAACTCTTAAGATGGTGTTATAGTTTTATAATTGTATCTAGCAGTTATTGTTTTATTGAATTTTGCCTTTTATTTTTAGCAGTTATCATTCACTTCTGAAACTTGTAAATTTTCAGATTATTTTGTTTGTAGGAAAGATCAACAAAAACTGGGATGATTCTCTTTGATCTTTTGAAAGCTTATATTTCTGAATTAGCCACATCCTATCTTTTATATATAATCAATAAATTATAATAATACATATAACTTTATGTAATATATATATATATAATTTACTGACTACTTAATTACAAATATATTGTTACATGTAATATATATAATCAATACATGATTATTGCAAAAATCCATGTGGTCACTGCTTCTAGGAACCATTTTCAAGGTTTAAACATCTTCAAAATAAAGGTGAAAGAAATTTGTTGTAAGAATGGCCTATATCATGATAGAATATTTAAATTCATTTTGTACCCAACTGCTCATTATGGGTAAATTACCTATAATTTTTTCTGAGTTAAATGGAGGTTTTTTTGGGCAACTGTTTCCTTCTGGCTTTGACTCTGTTTTCCTTTCTAGCCAATTAAAGAGTCATAAGAACTTTGATCTTAGGTTAGTTATTGTCATAAAGTTGTTTTAGTAGACGACTAAAAGTGGAAGTTAACATATTTTTTCATTTTCCACATCTATATAAACTTGTTTTTAAAAATTAAATATAAGTTCCTATTTGACATATAATATAGTTGAAGTTTATACCTTCCGCAATATTGTATTTTCTTTAAAGTAAATGTCATAATTGATACTATAATGATGACATTTTAGAAATAGCATTTTAGTCAGTTTTTTGTTGAAAAAAAAACAGTTGTATTTTCCATGTGCATATCAGTGTCAGAAAGCATTCTAAGATATATATTGGCATGTGCATAAATTATTTGATTTTCAGATATCAACTTACTTTTTAGGCCCCTAGTTTCTTAGCCTACATTATGTATGTTTTGGTTATAACTTTCTAAAGGTATATTTCAGTTCAGTTCAATGAAATGTATTAAATGTATGTACTGTCCTGTGATGGTACTGTGGAAATATCAGAATTGCAATTTTTGGCTTTAATGATTTGTAAATGTCTTTGAGGAGCAGGGTGGGGATAAAAGCACGGATCAAGTAACCATATTCTGCTATGCTAGATTACAGGTTCTGTGAGAGTGGCCACTTTTGTATACCCATTGACCCTTTTTCCCCCTGACAGCTAATATTTACCATATTGCTGGCTCATAATAGATGCTCATTGAATATTGGTGAATGTATAATATAAATTGAAAAAACACACAATGCATTATAAGTGCCATGGAAGAATTACAAGTAGAGTATTGTAAAGATTTAAAAGAAAGGGTGATTAAGTTCTGTGGAGAGGTCTTGAAGTGATAAAGTGGGTTTTAATAGGTAGAGATTGTAGGAGGATTTGCCTAGGGTGAACACTGAACAAAATACATGAAGGTAGGAGTGGTGTGTAAGGCATATTTAGGTAATATTGAAACTTATGGTTTGAATTATAAATAATATGTAGGAGTGTGGGCTAAGCCTAATGTTATATTGCATATGTATTAAGGGAAGGCCTTGATTGCTTGCAAAAAAAATTTGGATTTTACTGGTAGGCCAAAGAAATCTATCTAGATTTCTCTTTAGGGACTTAAGTTCATTGAGCTGCAGTCTATGAAAATAAAACTAGTAATTAGTATAAGCAATTAGAAAAAGGAAAGCAGGAAGTAGAATCATATACTAGGAGATATTTTCATACTCTAAAAGTAATGACATGAACCTGAAGTATTAGGTTTGCAGGAATGAAAGGTATGTAAGTTAGAACCATAGGACTTGAAAGTCCTAATTTGAAATTGACCATTAGGTTTTTAGCCTGGAGAAACAAGAGAACAGTGGCATTATTATCAGAAAGAGGGTTATTATCAGGAGTTACAATTTACTGTAAGGATTAGGTTTTGATCTTGTTTTAAAAAAAATTGTGTTTTAGTTGTTGGTGGGATTTCCATTTAGAGATTTTTAGCAAATTGTTGAAAGCCTGGATCTGACCCTTGGGAGGGAGTTTTCTCTGTAAGATGTAGATATTTAATGTTATAGTTAGAGGGAAGAGTTTCAACAGTGAGAATTCTAAGAACAAGATATTTGCTGATAGTGTTAATTGGTGAGAGGAAGAGCAAATTTCAGAAAAAAGATGAAATGACTGTTCAGGGAAGAAGAGAAAGAGAAGTATATATAATGTAATATCTTATGAATTAAAAGAGTTTTAAGAAGCAAAAGGTTATCAATGTTGTGAAATGATGCAAAAGTTGGGTTTGTGAAAAAGATTAAATTTAGCAGTGGTGATGTGTTTAGTGATTTTAGAAAGCAATACAAGGAGAATTAGTATATGACATTTTAATAGCTCACTTAATTCTAACAAATGGAAAAGAGGGATTGCACAGTAAATAGAAAGGAGATTCTGTACTTAAAAATATTTGGCAAAATATTTGTAAGTAATGGAGAAAGAAATTAAAAATACATAATGCAAGAGGATTTGATTGAATTAGCAGACCTATATAAGGTGGAGACCATGGGACTAAGAAGATAATAAGATTCAGTACATTCGTTCTAATTTTTCATCTCTTTAGTCATTCAAATTGTATCTGTATTTTTTCTTAAGCCATTATCTTTCTTCCAGCTTTCTTTTTATTAATTTGTTATGTTTTTATTAATCCTTTAAAATTGTATCTTTAGATGAATCTCTGTATATAATATTTGATTGGACTTTATATTTTGACTCAATCTGTATATTACCTTTTAAAGGTAAGTTCATCACATTCGCTTTTATTGATGCAACATACTTATTTGGACTTCGTTCTCTGATTGACTTAATACTTTTGTTTTTAATGTTTCTTTTTTTAAAATATATTTTTATTTCAGAGAGAAAGGGAGAGGGAGAGAAAGATAGAAATATCAATGTTGAGAGAGAATAATTGATTGACTGCCTCCCGCATGCCCCTTACTGGGGATTGAGCCCACAACCCTGGCATGTACCCTTGACCGGAATCGAACCTGGGACCCTTTAGTCCGCAGGCCAAAGTTCTATCTACTGAACCAAACCAGCCAGGGCAGGTTTCTTTTGTTTTTTATGTTTGCTATTTGTCTTGTCTTCTCTTTGTGAATGTGTGTGTATGTGTGTATATGCACTCTCATGTTGATACTTAGGAAGGTTTAGAGTATATGTTGTTGTTCTGTGATTAAGTCCATTATTTTATATATTATTTGAACAGCATACACTGAGTGGCCAGATTATTATGACCACCTGACATTTGTAGGCAAATTAGCTATAATTTCGCTCTGAAGTTGCTAGAAGGCCAGACCATTATAAATAGGGAAGCAGGTTGTTTACCACAACAGTAGAAGTGATTTTTTTTCTGAAGATATGGGTATACAACATGACTTAACAGCCTTTGAATGTGGGATATATGTATATCTTGATTCTACTATAACATGTTTGGAAAAATCTAGAGGCTATCTCTCAACTGCACAGGGGGAAAAATGAGAAAATTATCATATTTTTACTTACTTAGCCTTTGTTTCTTCTGCATTTTTAAAGTAAACTTACAGAGAATAATAGAGGACTTAATTTTCTGGTGTTAGCATTAATTAGCTGTGGGTTTTTTTAAAGAAATCTTTATTGTTGAAAGTATTATATATGTCCCTCTTTCCCCCACCATTTACCCCCTTCTAGCTCATCCCCTACCCACCACCCCACTCCAGGCCTTTACTGCCTTATTGTCTGTGTCCATGGGTTATGCATATATACATACAAGTTCTTTACTTGATCTCTACCCACCCACTGAACCACCCTTCCCTTCCCTTTGAGATGTGAGCTTTTTCTTTTTAATACTCTTAAGATTTATAATGCTTTGTTCCCTTTCTCCATTTTTTTTCTAGTATACATTCTATAGTAGAATAGATTGACTTATATTTGTTTTTCTCTTGCTCTGTAATAAATTATCACAAACTAAGTGCCTTAGAACAATATATACATTTATCAAGTTGCTGTGGATCAGGAATCTGGACTTAGCTTAGGTGATCCTCTGCTCAGGATCTTATAAGGTTGTTTTAATCGTGGTTTTGATTGGGCTATGTTCTCATCTAAAGCCTTAGTTTGGAAAGAATCCTCTTCCAGGCTCATTCAGGGTGGTAGCAGAATCCATGGACTTGAAATTTTAAGAGCAAAGTCCTAAATGGGACCAAAATCTGTAAGAGTGAGAGAGGGAGGGAGAGAGGGAGGGAAAACGAGAGAGGAGGGGGAGAGAGAGAGAGAAAGAGAGAGAGAGAGAGAGAGAGATTGAGAGAAATTGAGTACATTGACTTTATTTTTTTTATTATTCTCATCAATTTATTTGGTTCATTAGATTCCACATATAAGTTAGATCATATAGTATTTGTCTTTTTGATTGGCTTATTTCATTTAGCATTACAATCTAATCTAAGATTCATCCATGCTGTCACAAAAGGTAAGAGTTCCTTTTCACAGCTGTGTAGTATTCCACTGTATAAAATGTACCGTAACTTTTTTTATCCACTCATGTACCAATGGGTGCTTGGGCTGTTTCTAGATCTTAGCTATTGTAAATATTACTGTAATGAACATAAGGGTGCATATATTCTTTCTGATTGATGTTAAAGCATTGGCTCATGCAGTTATGGGCTTGCAAGTCTGAATTCTGTATTGCAGTCTGGCAGGCTGGTGTCTCAGGGAAGATTGATGTTGGCACTTTGGAGGAAAAAATTATGGCTTTCTACTGATTGGATAAGGACCAGTCACATTATGGAAGGATAATCTACTCAGTCCACTGATTTAAATGTTAATCACATCTAAAAAATACCTTCACAGCAACATATAGAGTGGTGTTTGATCAAAAAGTGGATATCCTGGCTTATCCAAGTTGGTACATAAAATTTACCAAATGGAAAGTAAGTATCAAGGTAAATAGAACTTGAGCATGAGGTTTTAACTTTTATCAGGTTAGGTTGTCTTCATGGTTTCTTGTAGTTGTACATGTCAGAGCCTAAACTTTGCTTTGGTATCTTTTAATATTTGGGTTTTTCTAAAGACTTCTTTTTTCTACTTCTTTTTTTCTTTATTGATTAAGGTATTATATATGTGTCCTTATCGACCCATTGCCCGCCCCCCCCATTCATGCCCTCACGCCCCTGGTGTCTGTGTCCATTGGTTAGGCCTATATGCATGCATACAAGTCCTTTTGTTGATCTCTCCCCCTTACCTCCACCCTCCCCTACCTTCCTTCCCTCTGAGGTTTGCAGGTCTGATTGATGCTTCTCTGTCTCTGGACCTGTTTTTGTTCATCAGTTTATGTTATTCATTATATTCCTCAAATGCTTGAGATCATGTGATATTTATCTTTCTTTGACTGGCTTATTTCACTTAGCCAGTTCCATCCATGCTATTGCAAATGGTAAGAATTA
>NW_006291549.1:1634979-1646228 GCF_000327345.1 Myotis davidii
TTTGAGTTTATTTTTGTGTATGGTGTAAGTTGGTGGTCTAGTTTCATTTTTTTGGTGCATGTATCTGTCCAATTTTCCCAACACCATTTATTGAAGAGACTGTCTTGACTCCATTGTATGTTCTTGCCTCCTTTGTCAAATATTAATTGAGCATAGTCATTTGGGTCAATTTCTGGGTTCTCTATTATATTATATTGATCTATATGTCCTTGTGCCAGTACTGGACAGTTATGAGAACAATGGCTTTGTAATGCAGCTTGATATCTGGTATTGAGATCCCACCTATTTTGTTCTTTCTCAGGATCGCTGCAGCTATTCAGGGTCTTTTTAAATTCCAGATGAATTTTTGGGGAGTTCATTCTAGGTCTATGAAATATGCTGTTGCTATTTTAATGGGGAGTGCATTGAATCCAAAGATTGCTTTGGGTAGTATGGACATTTTAATGATGTTGACTCTACCAATCCATGAACACAGTATGTTCTTCCATCTGTTTATGTCTTCCTCTATCTCTTTTTTCAGTGTACTGTAGTTTTCCAAGTACAGGTCTTTTACCTCCTTAGTTAAGTTTATTTCTAGGTATCTTATTTTTTTTTGGTGCAATGGCAAATGGGATTGTTTTTTTAAGTCTCTTTTTCTCTAAGTTCATTATTGGTGTGTAGAAATGCCATAGATTTCTTGGCATTAATTTTGTATCCTGCTACATTGCCAAATTCCTTTATTAAGTCTAATAATTTTTTGATGGAGCCTATAGGGTTTTCTATGTACATTAACATATCATCTGCAAATAAGGACAGTTTTATTTCTTCTTTGTTGGATTTTGTCAAATGCTTTTTCTGCATCAATTGATATGACTGATTTTTTATCTCTCAATTTGTTTATGTGATGTATCACGTTTATTGATTTGTGGATATTGTACCATCCTTGCATCCCTGGGATAAATCCTAGTTGGTCATGGTGTACGATCTTTCTGATGTACTGGGGGATCCGATTTGCTATAATTGTGTTGAGGATTTTGGCATCTATGTTCATGAGGGATATTGGCAAGTAATTCTCTTTTATTGTGTTGTCTTTATCTGTCTTTGGACTTATTTTAAAACTAGAGGCCTGGTACACAAAATTCCTGCAAGGGTAGGGTCCCTAGGCCTGGCTGGCGATCAGGGCCGATCTGTGTGGCAACTGGTGGGGCGATCAGAGGGTCCCTGCAGGCACCTGCCTTGGCTGGCCTGACGCCTGGGCTGGGCACAGCTCCTGTTTTGACTTCCCTCTAGTGGTCAGTGCACATCATAGCGACCGGTCATTCACTGTTCAGTCAATTTGCATATTAGGCTTTTATTATACAGGATGGCTACTTTTCACTTCTCCCTATACGAAGCAGAAAGGGATTTTTCTCCAATCTTCCCTGTGATAACGAGGCTCAAGTACATAAAACTCATGAAAGGTTGGAGCTCCCCTAGGACTGGCCCTCCTGGACTTTTTAACTCTCAAACATATCTACATTGATCCTCCAACAATTCATTAATTATAGATTAGGTTTTTCCTACCCTGGTACTGGTTACCCATGAAGTTTTCTGCTCCTGGATTTCTGCTCTGGTAACTTGTGATTCTCTGTATCTGTCTGTTTGACTCTCCAGTTTTGGGAACAGTTGTTTGCCCTATGACCTCAGTTATCTGATGGATTTAAAAGGAGTTGTTGATTTTCAGTGTGTTCAACTTTTTCATGTGTTGAATAGGAAAGATGACTTCCAAGTTCCTTACATGCTGGGTCAGAAATCAGGAAGTCCCTTCATTGTTTTTTGTTGTTTTACTGCATATAATTAAGTAGCTCAAGTATGACAACTCCTTTAGCTTATGTAACTCTTAAATTACTAGGAAGTTCACCCCAATCAATTTAATAACTTAAAAAATTAAAAATATACTAGCTAATAAAATATAAATGGATAAATACATAAATTACTAGAAAGTTACACAAAACACACACACTGTGTTTTTAGCTCCTTGCATAAAAACTTTTATAGAAGTGCAGTCTAATATAACATAGTTAATTGATAATTGTGTAAGCATTTTCATATAACTTCTTTTGGTAAGTCTATACTTTAGCCTTTTCACTGTCAGTTATAAAATAAGTCATATAATAAATCCCCCTCCTAATATTGTATTAAATAATATGACTCTGCTAATAACCTATATATTGCATTTAATTAGATGCTGATTGCTCTTTAACATTATATTTCCCTGTTTCTTTACCTTCTTGGAAGCTCAAAAATAAGTTTAGGTTCTCAATTACAATTAGTTCTCCTACCGCATCCTCTTTCTCCACTCACCATTTATTTTAGTTGTGATTTCATTACTTATCTTTTCTTTATTAAAACTTTCATGTCCATTTAAAAGTAGGTTATATAAATAATATATTAACTTTGCTCAAGTATTGCCTGATAGAGTTTTAAGTTTTATGCTGCTGCTCCGCCTTTTTTCCTGCTTCATACTCGCTATCATTCTCTCCTTTACTCTATAGACTTCTTTTGACCATTATGTAAATTATTAATTTCATGGCTTATTCATAATAAATTATTTGTTCCAGACATACTTTCTCTTGTCACCCTTTTTACTTTATGGTTCCTCTGAGTTCTTTTGCTATTTTAATATTAACCCAAGCCAGACCATTAAGAATATACTCTACCTAGAAAAGTTAATTGAAAAAGTTTCATAAAGCTAAATTATAAAATGAACTGTAATTGTATATACCTATGCTTTTATTATTTAAAGTAGAACATTGAGGGCATATATTTTTAGAAAAATATTTTGAATTATACTAAATTTTACAAATCTTTGAAGACTTAATTTATCAATATTCCTCTATTGGGAGTACACCTTTATCTAATTTATTACTTTAATGATTTTGTAATATAATATCAAATTTATCAAACTAATTACCAGAATGTGATAGTTTTGGTTAACTAATTTCCCACTGCATTATGCTTTTTTATTCAAAAGTTAATATGATTGAATTTATAGTTCAGTTTCTATCTTATTCATAAACATTTAATAATTTGGTTTGGGAGACAGTATGAATACATAGAGGAAAAATTAGCAAGACTATATAGTATATTAAGTGTCACATAAATAATGTAGGCAATACAGAAATTTAGAAATGGCTAAATTTCTGTGATAGTTAGGAAAGACTTATGGAGGAGATAGAAATTGAATTAGATGATGGAGGATAAGACTTAGATAAGAATAGAAAAATGGGCTATGAATTGTGGATAGGCCTTATTTATGGATCTATTTTTATGCTGCTTGACTTATGTCAGACTCATTTTGATATAAATAGGAAATGGAAATGAAAACCATGTTGAGGTGTTATATCTATTGGATTTATAAAAATTAACAACCTTGAGTCGTGTTGTTGCAAATGTGGAGCTGTTGAGAATTCTTGAAGTGCATCTAGCCTATGACCTAGCACTTTCACCTGTGAACATATATAATCTAGAGCAATGTTTTTCAACCTTTTTTTAATATGATCCCCACATAGAAAAAAATTATTTTAATTTATGAGTCAGTATACACTCATAAAATAAATGTTTTATATAATAATAGATACCCTTCTATGTCTATTAAAAGTAAAAATGTAACAAAGTTGATATTAAATATGACTTTTATAACATTTGCACAAAATAGAAATTACAAATTAAACACTGCAGAAAAATAGGAGATATTTCATTTAATATATAAAGTGTGTCTGCTTCTTTCATAAGTATATTCTTATGGGCACAGTTTTTTTGGTAAGAATTTGAGCATATTACTTTGATATTTTTATTGTATTCTATTCCACTTAAAAATGCTGATTATGATGACCCATTACTAGATTACAATTGATTTAATTACCCATTACTTAAGAAAACCATGTGCTGATATCTTGGTTGAAAGGCAGATGGAGCTTGAGGGAAGGATGATGTTAAGAATGACTTGGAGGCTTTAAAAAAATGTGTATAGCCAGATAATAGGATTTAATAACTATTAGTTGAAAAAATGGATGGATTGACAAAAGTTGAAGAAGTTTAAGAAAGAGATAGTATCAGAATATGGATTTCAGTTGTATCATGTTAGTTTGAGGTGATAGCAGATAATCCAAGTGGAGGTATTGTATAGAAAGTTGAAAATGTGGGTTGGTGATTAGGAGAGAGTCAAGGCTGGATTATAAATTATGTAGTCCTTTCAAACATCGATGAGACCATAAGCTATGAGGGTGGGTACATTTTCTGAGAGAAAAGCTATAAGGAGAGAAGTGGGAAACTAAGAATTGAGTCACGGATACATCCTTCAGTTCAGTATCATTTTGATATCTCTGGCTGGTAAGAAGAATATTCAGGTAAAATTACGAATTTTTAAATATTCTGAATATTCTTTCTATGGCGCAAGATATTTTTGGTACCAAATCAAACATGCCATTTTTATTCTTTTATATTATTTACGCCTTCAAAAAAACTGTAATTGTTTCATTTAAAAATATTTTCTTTCAAATGATACTCAAAAGTATAATACTTATTTTAGTTAATATGCATTTTCCTTAATTAGAATATTTTGTTTTTCTCTTATTCACACCTAAATCCTAAAAGTTTGCTTTCTGCTTGTGGCTTAATATTTGGTATCTAGTTTTTATGTGGTCTATGTTTTAAACTAATAAATAGATGCTGTCCTTGGAGTTTACTTAAAAACCTGTGGGCATATCACAGGAAGAAAATGAGCACTGTTATTATGAAAGCTAGTTAATCCTTACATTTTAATTAAGGTCTGAATCGTTTTAGATGACATAAATTTTTCTTAGAAAAACCAGCTCACCAATAACTGATTTCTTTTTTTAAAGAGAGAATCAGGACTAAAACAGGACATAAATGACCTTGTAAAGCGGAAGATTGCAGTAGATGAAGAAAATGCTTTCTTAAGGAAAGAATTCAGTGACTTGCAGAAGAAATTTAAAGATAAAAGGCAAGAAGTTAAGGTGTGTTGACTTGTACATAGTTTTACAGTACTATTACTTTGAAGTTCTACTTTAAGCTTTGTCAGCTTTTGTGGCACAGAAAGTGACAACCTTGGAGGAAAAATTGCCTGAGGCTCTGATGTACCACAGTTTTCTCACATTCAAAAACTCTGAGAAAGATGCTTTAAAGCTAAGACTCCAAGCTTGATAACTTTCAGATAAATAGTTAATGATGGAAATGGAGCTAAGAAAGTAGGAGTGTGAATATGTGGCTTCTTGTAATTAGATTCTGATGGGACTGGCATTATTAATTGATAAAACCCTGGGAGTATATGTCTGTATGAGTCTCAAAAATAGCTGGGGACAGCATCAAAGGCAGCTTGATCAATTAATGGTCTCTTTGCAAATGTGTACTCATCAAAGCTGTCATCCAGTGAAAAAATATGATCTATCCACCTGCATGAAAAGAGGCCAATAAAAGTATACAGGTGACCTTGGCTATCAAATATAGAAGAAGCTGCTGTGAGGGTAAAACTTCACAGTTTATATTTGCTGATCAGTGCTCACCATTTTTTTGTTGTTTTTTTTTTTTATCGGCCCTATGGCACTGTTCTGTAGGACAGTAAAGAGTGTATACAGAATAAGGAAGAACAAAACAGACTGGTTATAAAAGATCTGGAAGAGGAAAATGAGAAATTAAGTACCCGCTGTGTTGACCTGCTAAATGACCTGGAGAGACTGAGGAAGCAGGAAGCTCACTGGAAAAAAGAAAAATATAGCATTGATGCAAAAATAAAGGTATGCAATCAGAATGCAATTAATCCTGTGATTTTGGACCTAACTTCTCACGGGAAGTTTATTATATGTTATTTTCTTTAAATAGCAAGTTATATAGTCAAATCCAGCAATGGGACTAGTATTAATTTATATTCCTTCACTTAAGACCCACAGCTTTTTAAAAATTGATGTTGTAAAGCAGGAAACTGACTTCAAATATCTATCTATAATCACTAAAAATAAGTGATATTGCATTTTGAAAGAAAACATGTTTTAGAAATATTAGTATCATGAATTTTTACTCTTTTCATTAGGGCTTAAATTTATAGATAAAGGCTAGAATTCATTGGAATATAGCTTTAAAACTATTTTCAAGGCCTTTAAAAAAAGTTTAAAAAGTACAAGACAGTTAAAAAAATACTCATTTGAGTTTTGAAGATGGTGTTTTCTTTGGCTTAAGAGGGCCTATTCAGAGTAAAATCTTATTCTATAGAATATATAGATGCAATAAGTCTTTATAATATTCTTACACTCTTTTGATCAGTATTTTTCAAAATAATATGTTTTTGTGACTTTCTTTGTCTTGGGAATGTTATGTTCATTTTTCCCCATCAAATGTTAGGTTTTTCTTTTCCCCAGATTTTGTTGAAAAGGCCAGATAGGTATTTTAGTGCTAGCAAATATGATAGTCCCTTTATGTATACACACATAAAAAAGAATATATAAAAACACACATATATATTTATTTTTTTCTTTTCGGCATTTTTCCCAACTGTCTTGGTTCTAAAAATTTGTACATTTTCTGAAATTTTCTAAGTCATATAATTATATGCTGCTTCTTTCCTCTCTAAAATATTAATTGACATGTAATTTACATATCTTGTATTGAATCCATTTAAGTGTACAGTTCAGTAGTTTTAGTTTATGCATAGTTGAGCAACTATCGCCACAATTAATTTGAAATCATTTTCATCATCCCCAAAAGAAATCCTGTAACCTTAAGCAATCACTACTCATTTATCCTTAGCTTCACAAAGGATTAGTAGATAACCACTAATCTACTTTCTTTCTCTATAGATTTTTCTATTCTAACTAAAATCATAGTATGTGATCTTTTGTGACTGACTTCTGCCACTTAGAATAATGTTTTCAGGATTTATCCACGGTGTAGCATGTATTAGTGCTTCATCCTTTTTTATTGTTGATTAATATTCCATCTTATAGATATTCAACATTTTATTTATCACTAGTATATGGACACTTGTGTTATGAATAATGCTGCTCTGAACATTTGTATACAATATTTTGTATATACATACATATATCTTCATTTTTCTTAGGTACATAACAAGAAATGAGATCACTGAGCCTTAGTGTAACTCTGTCCTTAAGTTTTAGAGGAAATGTCAGATTGTTTTCAAAAGCAGCTGCACCAAAACAATGATAACTATTTGTGTATTGTTGATAATTTTAGGTTTCAGGAGAATTTATAAGCTTACTTTTAAAAAGAGGTAGTATATGGATTATTTCTTGAAATTCTTGGAGTAGAAAGGAAACAGTGGCTTTCTAGTCTCATTACTCAGTCTGCATCCACCTGTCATTTACATTTTGCTCATTGTTGGCAGTTGGTACTAATTAAAATGTTTATCAATACAGATGTTTAAAAAAAAGCAGCTGCACCATTTTACATGCTGAGCAGCAGTGTATGAGGATTCTGATTTCTCTGCCATCCTCAACATTTGTTGACTTGTCTTTTTAAATTTTATTTATATTTTATTATTTTTAATCTTCACCTGAGGATATGCTAATTGATTGTACAGAAAAGGGAAGGGAGAAGGAGAGTGAGAGAGAGAGAGGGAGAGAGAAAGGTGAGAGAGAACATTGATTGGTTTCCTCCCATTTGCAGTCAGATTGAGGATCGACCCCACAACCTAGGTATGTGCTCTGACTAGGAATTGAACCCACAACCCTTCGTGTATGGGACGATGCTCCAATCAACTGAGCTTCATTGGCCAGGGCGACTTGTATTTTTTGTTTTTTCTAATATATTTATTTGTTTATTTTAATCCTCACCTGAGGATATTTTTCCATTGACTTTTAGAGAGAGTGGAAGGGAGAGAGGGAGAGATGAGAGAGAGAGAGAGAAACATTGGTATAATAGAGACACTTTGATTGCTTACCTCCTGCTTGTGCCCTGACCAGGGCCAGGATTGAACCTGCAACACAGGCACATGCCCTTGACTGAGAATCGAACTTGGAACCCTTAGGTGTGCAGTCACTGAAGCAAGCAAGCCTCATGTTAGCTTCAAGCCGCCTGGCTGCCGGCTGCCATCTTGGCTAGCAGTTAATTTGCATATCTTGCTGATTAGCCAAATGGGAAGAGTAGTGGATGTACGCTAATTAACATGTTTTCTCTTTTTATTAGATAGGATTGTGTGCCCTGTAGCATAGATTAGTAATTTTTATTTGTCATTTAATCATATAGGAAATTAAAAGCAGTTACCAAATATGCAGTAATATTGGCTTTTATATTTCCCCACGTATTTTCCTTTATTGGAATCTGTTTCTTCATATGGCTTTCAGTTACTGTTTTGCATCCTTTTATTTCAATCTAAATTTTTAGCGTCTCTCCTAAGACAGATTCAGCTCCATCAGCTTTTGCTTATCTATAAATACCTTAATTACTCTCTAAATTTTGAAAACACTTTTGCTGGGTATAAAATTCAATGTCATCAGTTCTTTTCTTTTATATCATTAAATATGTCGTTCCACTGCCTCCTGCTTCTATGAATTTTTATTGTAAATCAGCTATTAATCTCATTAATGTCCCTTGTATATGACAAGTAACTCTCTGTTGTTGCTTTCAAGATTCTCTCTTCACTTTTAGTTGAATTTCAAAGTTTTATTATAGTGTATCTCAATATGGGTGACTTTCTGTTGATCTTACTTGGAGTTCATTGAGGTCTTTAGGTTTTTATATGCAAATCTCATATCAAAGTTGGGAAATGTTTGGTCATTATTTTTTCAAATCTTATTTTTTTTGCTGTTTTCTGTCTCGTCTTTTGGGACTCCTGTAATGTGTATGTTGATTTTCTTAATGGTGCTCCACTGACCCCATAAGAACTATTCATTTTTCATTTTCCTTCCTTCTTCTCAGAATCAATAATTTCACACGTTATATCTCTACTTTACTGATTCTTTCTTCTATCTGCTTATATTTGTTGTTGAACCCTCTGGTGTATTGTTCACATTTTGTTATTTTACATTTTAACAACAAAATTTGATTCTATTTTTTTTAATTCTCTTTCTTTAAAGCATTGCATAAGTCTTCTTTTCCCCCAATTGATCTCTCTCCAGCCACTCCCACTCTCAAGCACATGCCCTCACTCCCCTACTGTCTGTGTCTATTGTTTATGCTCATATGCATCCATACAAGTCCTTTGGTTGATCTCTTACTCTCCCTTCCCCCAGCCTACTCACTTAGGTTTGACGGTCTGTTCGATGCTTCTATGTCTCTGGCTCTATTTTGTTCATTAGTTTATGTTGTTCATTATAGTCCACAAATGAGTGAGATCTTGTGATATTTATCTTTCTCTGACTGGCTTATTTCGCTTGGCATAATGTTCTCCAGTTCCATCCATGCTGTTGCGAATGGTAAGAATTCCTTCTTTTTTACAGTAGCATAGTATTCTATTGTGTAGATTTACCACTGTTTGCTAATCCACTCATCTGCTGACAGGCACTTATACTGATTCCAAATCTTAGCTATTGTAAATTGTGCTGCTATGAACATGGGGGTGCATATGTCCTTTCTTTGGGTGTTGCTGTTTTCTTGGGATATATTCCTAGAAGTGGGATCACGGGGTCAAATGGGAGTTCCATTTTTAATTTTTTGAGGAAACTCCATACTGTTTTCCACAGAGGCTGCACCAGTCTGCATTCCCACCAGCAGTGCATGAGGGCTCCTTTTTCTCTGCGTCCTTGCCAGCACTTATCATTTGTTGACTTGCTGATGATAGCCATTCTGACAGGTGTGAGATGGTACCTCGTTGTTGTTTTGATTTTCATCTCTCAGATGATTAATGACTTTGAACATATTTTCATATGTCTCTTGGCCTTCTGTATGTCCTCTTTTGAAAAGTGTCTATTTAGGTCTATGCCCTTTTTTTATTGGATTATTTATCTTCCTTTTGTTAAGTTGTATGAGTTCCCTATAAATTTTGGAGTTTAAACCTTTATATGAAATAGCACTGGCAAATATGTTCTCCCTTGCAGTGGGCTTTCTTGTTGTTTTGTTGATGGTTTCTTTTGCTGTGCAGAAGCTTTTTATTTTGATGTATTCCCATTTGTTTATTTTCTCCTTAGTTTCCATTATCCTAGAGCTGTAATGGTAAAGGTCTTGCTATGACATATGTCTGCTATTTTGCTGCCGATGGCTTCTAAGATTTCTGTGGTTTCCCATCTTATATTTAAGCCCTTTATCCATTTTGAGTATGTTTTTGTATATGGTGTAATTCGGTGGCTAGTTTCTTTTTTTTTTTTTTGCATGTATCTGTCCAATTTTCCCAACACCATTTATTGAAGAGACTGTCTTGACTCCACTGTATGCTGTTGCCTCCTTTGTCAAATATTAATTGAGCATAATGACTTGGGTCTATTTCTGGGTCCTCTGTTCTGTTCCATTGGTCTATATGTCTGTTCTCAGTACCAGGCAATTTTGAGAACCATGGCTTTGTAATATAGCTTGATATCTGGTATTGTGATCCCTCCAACTTTGTCCTACTTTCTCAGGATTGCTGTGGCTATTCGGGGTCTTTTTTT
The DNA here is from genome assembly GCF_000327345.1 of Myotis davidii. Classification (NCBI taxonomy): domain Eukaryota; kingdom Metazoa; phylum Chordata; class Mammalia; order Chiroptera; family Vespertilionidae; genus Myotis; species Myotis davidii. Next base: position 1,645,554 of record NW_006291549.1, read on the forward strand.
ATTCCAGATAAATTTTTGGAGAGTTTGTTCGAGGTCTGTGAAATACGCCATTTGTATTTTAATGGGGATTGCATTGGATCCATAGATTGCTTTGGGTAGTATGGACATTTTAATGATGTTGATTCTTCCAATCCATGAACACGGTATATTCTTCCATTTATTTATGTCTTCCTCTATCTCTTTTTTCAGCATCCTATAGTTTTTTGAGTGCAGGTCCTTTACGTCCTTGGTTAAAATTATTCCTCTGTATCTTATTTTTGTTGTTGCTGCAATGGTAAATGGAATGTTTTTTTAGTTTCTCTTTCTGTGAGTTCATTATTGGTGTATAAAAGAGCCATAGATTTCTGGGTGTTAATTTTGTATCCTGCTACATTGCCAAACTCACTTATTAAGTCTAGTATTTTGATCGAGTCTTTAGGGTTTTCTATGTACAGTGTCATACAATATCATATCATCTATGAATAATGACAGTTTTACTTCTTTTCCAATTTTAATGCCTTTTATTTCTTCTTCTTGTCTGATAGCTTTGGCTAGCACTTCCAGTACTGTGTTGAACTGGTTTAATGAGAGTGGGCATCCCTGTCTTGTTCCTGTTCTTCGGATGGTTTTAGTTTTTGCCCATTGAGTATGATGTTGGCTGTAGGTTTGTCATATTTGGCTTTTATTATGTTGGGG
>NW_006291549.1:1646318-1649625 GCF_000327345.1 Myotis davidii
CTGATTTGCTAGAATTTTATTGAGGATCTTAGCATCTATGTTCATCAAGGATATTGGCCTGTAGTTCTCTTCTTTGTGGTTTCTTTATCTGGTTTTGGTATTAGGGTGATGCTGGCTTCATTGAAAGAGCTTGGAAGTATGCCTTCCTCTTGAAATTTTTGGAGTAGTTTGAGGAGGATAGGTTTTAGTTTCTTGAATGCTTGTTAGAACTCACCTGTAAGGTCATCAACACCAGGGCTTTTGTTTGCTCAAAGTTTTTTTGATAATTGTTTCAATTTCATCAGTAGTTATAAGCTTATTCTGTTTTTTTTTTTTTTTTTAATTCTTCTTGATTGAGTTTTGGAAACTTGTATTTTTTAGGAATATATCCATTTCGTCTAGGTTGTCCAGTTTGCTGGAGCAGAGTTGTTAGTGGCATTTCTTTTTATTTTTTATAATCCTTTGTCTTTCTGTGGGGTCGGTTGTTATTTCACCTTTTTCGTTTCTGATTTTGTTTATTTGGGTCCTCTCTCTTTGTTTGATGGTGAGCCTGGCTAGAGGTTCATCAATTTTGTTTATCCTTTCAAAGCACCAGCTCTAAGTTTCATTGATCTTTTGTATTCTTTTTTTGGTTTCCATGTTGTTTATTTACTTTCTGGTCTTTATTATTTCCTTCCTTCTGCTCACTCTGAGCTTTTCTTATTGTTCTCTTTCTGGTTCTTTAAATTATACAGTTAGATAATTTATTACCATTTTTTTCTTGTTTTTTGAGGTAGGCCTATAGAACTATGAACTTTCCTCTCAGGACTGCTTTCACTGTGTCCCATAGATTTGGGATTGGTGTGTTTTCATTATCATTTTTTTCCATGATGCTTTTAATTTCTTCTTTGATCTTTTTGGTAACCCAATCATTGTTTAATAGCATGCTATTTAGCCTCCAAGTGTTTGATTTTTCCCATTGTTTTTATTGTAGTTGATTTCTAATTTTATGCCATTATGATCTGAGAAGATGCTTGATATGATTTCTATCTTCTTGAATTTGAAGAGACTTTGCCTGTGTCCTAATATGTGGTCTGTCTGAAAATGTCCCTTGTGCACTTGAGAAGAATGTGTATTCTGAGCTTTGGGGTAGATTCTTTTTTAAAAAAAAAAAAAACAACTTTATTGTTGAAAGTATTACATATGTCTTCCTTTTTCCCCATTGACCTCTGCCAGTATTTTTTTTTTTTAAGATCACTGTAGTTTTGGCTGCATTGCTCAGTTGGCTGAAGCATTGTCTAGTAAACTAAAAAGGATGTGGGTTTGATTTCATTCAGGGCACATACCTACATTGTGGGTTCCATCCTGGTTGGGGTACAGGAGGCAACTGATGTCTCTCGCTTCTCTCTCTCTCTCTCTCTCTCTCTTCTCTCTCTCTCTCTCTCTCTCTCTCTCTCCCCTCTCTCCCATCTCTCCCCTCTATCCCCTCTCTTCCCTCTCTCCCTCTCTCCCTCTCTCCCTCTCTCCCCTCCTATGCTCTTTCTTTTTTCCTATCTGCCCCTCCCTCCCCCTCTCTCTAAAAAAAATCAATGTGTTCTCAGGTGAGGATTAAAAAAAATTTATTCTAGCTACTGTAGGGTGAATCTATGAGCATTGGGAGCTTGGCTAGGGTAGATTTCTAAAGCCTGGTGTTCACTTTAGAAATAATGATTGTATGTTGTTTGTGTGGGCATACTGTATTATTAGATATAAAATTCATTTAATACTTCGTGAAAATAATTAAAATTAAATTTATAATATATTTTTGAGAAAATTATCTTTGAAAAGATAACATTAGGTTTTAAATAGTTTCAAAATGGAAGAAGATTTAGAGCACTATTAGCATGAAAAGGCCAACTTCGAAGAACTATAGGTGAAATTTCACTGTAATCAAGAGAACTCAGCATGATCTCAATCTCAAACATTATAAAATTATTTTGATATCATTGTTTGCAGTACTGTCTTTTCTTCTGTGAGTGCATTTATGTGTGTGCAGTTAACATAGAGTAAATAATGAAATATCTGCCATTTTTCTTAATTAATATTTAAGTAAATGAGTTCATTTTTTGTTCATGTAATTAAATTTTTTATTGTATGATAATTTCTTTATTTTAATTTTAATAAGTAAATTCCTACATAGAATTTCAAGTTTATTTGTTTCAAATCATTAACTTTCATATAAGGATGCCAGGATACTTTCTCAGTTTCTGAAAAAAGCGCCTGTGACTACTATAAACGTAATTGCTTCTACTAAATTTCCTAAAGTAAAAACAAACAAACAAAAAAACATCTAAAACACTACTGATTTTCACTGTCATTTTGTAAACTAATTAGTTAACTGTGCCAGACATTTTATTTCTTCTTATTTGATATTATAATAGACTTTTATATGTGTTCTAATTTCAGGCCTTTGAAGACAATTTAATGGAAGCAAGGAAAGAAATTGAAGTTTCACAGAGTAAATACAATGCTCTCTCATTAGAGTTGACTAATAAACAGACTGAACTTATCCAGAAGGATATGGATATTACCCTGGTCAGGCAAGTATATTCAGTTTTTAATTTAACATTATAGAAATGTCATTAGTTATTCAGAATGGTAGCATTTCTGGTTATTGTTAGTACCACAAAATTACAAAAATATGTTTTCTGTGGGTACATATGTTTGTGCATTGAAACTATCTGAAATTATATACACCAAACTGGGAGTATTTGTTGGGGAGAATGAGCGGTTTCATGGGATTGGGAAAAGCATGCTCCAAGAGTAGCCTTGTTTCAGTTTTTAAATAAAAAAAAATACATTCATTTATTTTCTTTAAAATTCGTAGCCATATGTAATTATTGTTACAATGAAAAATAATAAACCCATTTTTTATTTTTATTACATTGTAAATAGTTTTAGTTTGTGAAATATTAATTCTGTATCAAAATAGTTAATTTTATAGTACTAACCATAAAGTAGGATTACTTGAAAAACTTGTGTTTTTAAGCATTTTGAAAGATGTTAAACTACCTATTAATTTAATTCATAATTACCTTTATCAGAAAATAGTGTTAAAGTATAAACATATTAATGTATATATACACATATACAAATATGTCATGTATATAAACACATATGTATGCATTTGTACATTTTTACTTAATTGAAATAAAATCATACAAAGTTTATCATATCTCTGGTGCTACCACTGTATATAGTATGTATATAATAAACTTATATACATATATAATTATAATATAATATATAATCTATCATATGTAATTACTATACATACATATTATATATCCTATCTAATAATAGACAAACA
>NW_006291549.1:1650261-1651631 GCF_000327345.1 Myotis davidii
GTGGCTGCCTCCCCTGCCTCCGCAGCAGTGCTAAGGATGTCCGACTGCAGTTTAGGCCTGTTCCCCGCTGGCAAGTGGACATTCCCCCGAGTGCTGCCGGGCTGCCAGAGGGATGTCTGCTTGCCATCTTAGGCCCAATCCCCCAAGGAGTGGGCCTAAGCCAACAGGTGGTCATCCCCTGAGGGGTCCCAGACTGCGAGAGGGCATAGGCCAGGCTGAGGGACCCCCCCTCCCCCCCCCCGAGTGCACCAGGCCTCTAGTCTTTATATATAAAAGACTAATACGCAAAGTGTTTCCCCTGGGACTTTGACTGGGAGACCGGGAGTTCTATCACTCGCTATGACATGCACTGACCACCAGGGGGTGGCGTGGAATGAAGGAAGGCTCCAGCTGGCAGACGGAAGGCCCCGAATGTCCCTGATCGCCACCCAGGCCTAGGGACTCTACCCAAGCACGAATTTTGTGCACCGGGCCTCTAGTTTATATATAATAAGCATATTGCAAGATTTGTAAATATGAAGGCAGGATTTTTGCTTGAGTAATAGTTAATGTATATACATTAATGTTTTATACATGGGAAAATACATTTTGTCACATTTTTAATCTTCATAGGAAAAGTATAAACTTTATAAATGATACTTTGGTTGACTTATTCACTCATGGTGTAATCATTTTTTAAGTCATAGAACATTAAAAATAAATTGTAGAAACATTGTTTGATAAGTGCATTTAGCACACTTGGTAGAAACAAGTTAGTGTAGAAAATTCTATTGTACTTTTTTTGTCACCAAAAAGTTAGGAAATGGACTTAAAAATAATATAATTTACAATTTGACTAAAAATATGAAAAATATAATGAAAAATGTATATTACCTTTATACAGAGAACTATAAAACATTGAAAGAAATGAAAGGTCTAATGTGTGCAAGGGTTGTACGAAGTTCATGGTTTGGAAGCTTTAATATGATAAAGATATCAATTCTCTTTAAATATTGAGATGCACTTCATCAACAACAGGAAATCATTACTATCTGCAGACCAGAAAGGGGAAGGAGAAAAGCTTGTTATCAAGTCTCTGTGAGAAGCCTAGCCCTTGGGCAGAGATTGACCAATAGGAGAATAATCCTTAGAGGAACAGAGGCTCTGACAACTGTGTCTCAGCTAAAAGGGAGCTAGTGAGTGGGATCACTAGGTCAACTATTAATTGAGCATATTGGTTCGGGTCGATTTCTGGGTTCTTTATTTTATTTCATTGATCTATATGTCTGTTCTTGTGCCAGTACCAGGCAGTTTTGAGAACAGTGGCTTTGTAATACATCTTTATATCTGGTATTGAGATCCCACCTACTTTGTTCTTCTTTCTCAGGATC
>NW_006291549.1:1651862-1655720 GCF_000327345.1 Myotis davidii
GGTAAGATATCAACCGAAGTACTGGTATGCATGCATACAAGCATAACCAATGGACACAAGACACTGGCGGGTATGGGAGGCTGGGGAAGGTCAAGGGGGTAATAAGGAGACATATGTAATACTCTTTGTAATACTTTAAGCAATAAAACAACATTAAAAAAATAAAAATAAAAGGGAGCTAGGGAAATACTTTGACCTCTTGCTCCTTTACCCTCTTATCACAGGCTAGCACTTCTTACTAATCAAAAGTTAGACCCAGAGGACAAGGGGCCAGTGTAGAGGTTGACCTCTTAGGCCAGAGTAGGCTAGAGTACCAGAGGGTAGGATAGAAATGATAAGAAAATATGTGGCACATGCCTTAGGTGGTGTGGCTAAGTTGGTTGGACATTGTCCTGTTCACCAAAAAGTTGCTGTACAATCCCAGGTCAAGGCACATGCCTGGGTTGTAGGCTTGATCCCCGGAAGGGGGCATGCAGGAGGCAGCTGATCAATGTTACATCAAGGGTTATCTCTTCTTTCCCCTCTCTCTAAAAATAAAAAAAATATATATATATGGGGGGTGGGAGAGTATTTGACATATTCTCCACTACTGCTCTTTTTCAGAGTTTTCCTGGGAATTTAATGTTTATTAATTATGATTAATGCTTATTAATTAATTATTGTATAAATTTTGGAGTAAACTTGCTTACTTTTTGTTTGTTATTTTATTGCAGCATCAAATTTACAAATAATTGACATCTTATGTCAGTCTTCATGTCTTATAGTATAGTATGCCATTCCATTTGTTTCAGTACCTTGGTGTCCTTACAAAATGTTTTATGTTGTTTCTCATATGGGTTTTGACATTTCATGTTAAAATTCATTCCTAGCAAATTTTAAGTTCTTTGTTACTGTTTTAAATGGAGTCTTTTTTTCCCATATAGTTCCCAACTGATTTTCCTGTTATTTATCATTTTTGCTCTACGATGATTTGGTGGGTAAAGTACTCAGTGGTTTTGTTTTTACTTGCTGTGAATTGTACTTTTTACTTTTTTTCTATGTAAATTTTTGCCTTGAGTTTTAATTCTTCTGAAATTAATATTTCCTTCCTTCCTTCCTCCCTTTCTTCCTTCCCTCCTTCCCTCCTTCCTTCATTTCTACTTTTATTTTTTTCTTTGTTAATCCTCACCGAAGGATATTTTTCGCGTTGATTTTTAGAATGAGTAGAAGCGAGGGAGGGAGGGGAGAGACAGAGAGAGAGAGAGACATCGATGTGAGAGAGATATGAGCTGGGGATCGAACCTGCAACCCGGGTACATGCCCTTGACTGGGAATCAAACCCAAGACCCTTCCGTGCCCCAGCTGAGAACACCAGCCAGGGCACTATTCTTTATTTTTGTTTACATTTATGTGATTACAAGCCATTATTTTAGTATAATGATACATGTGAATTATAAAAAATTACTAGAATACAGAAAAGTACAGAAAAGATAGAGGGAAAAATTACACTAGAGAAATAATAGTCAATAAAAATTTTCTGAGAATCACTATAGATTCTTCTTAATCTGTATTTATAAATTAAACATTAGGTAGACAGAAGTATGCTTTCTTCCACATTGACATCAGATTTAGCCATGAGACTTATTTTGGACTGTGGAACGAGAATGAAAGTGACATATACCACATCCAGGTAAATATCGTAAGAATCATTGCTTTTATTTGCCTTTGCTTTTTGCCCTTTGTCATTAGAGTATCTTATTCCTAATATAGCTTGTTGCTCCAGTTTGAGTTTTAGAATAGAGACAAGTCACATGTAATGTGAGCAAGCAGTAAGACTTTGTTTTTGTCAACCATGAAGATTTTTTAAACTGGGGAATAACCTAGAGAAACTGAAACCATTTGTCAGTCTTTGTCATCAAACTTGATCTCTAAAGGGATGTCCCTAATGTAACCTATGGTTCCACTCAGTGCCTTAAATAGCATTACTGAGACAGATCATTGATTTATCTTTCAGCAATATAATATTTGTTAACATAACTTAAAATTCTTCTTGAGATGGGAAGAAGCATTGTTCATTCTCAGCATACTCTCAGCTCAACCCACAAATTCTTAAGTTTGAACCCACCAATTAACTTTATTTTACATAGCATTGATTTTCCTTATAACTACTTTTATTATGAATTTTAATGCTATTATGGAATTTTTCTTTTTAACAGTTCTTCATGTTATCCTTTTTATTTCATCCATTCAATAACTGTTTTATCCCATATATTTTAGAAAACAGAGCCCGAGTGAAGGATTACACACTGATTACTTACTTGAGAGATTCAATTCCAGGGCAGAGTGAGTGAGGGAAGAAGAATCTGAGGCAGGGAAGCATAAAAAATAATTCAAGGAAATGCATTTTTGTGCTGGCACTGCTTTAGGATGAACCATGAAGAGACAGCATGTGCACTAAATTAGCCAACCAGGTTGGTTTTGGACTTGCTGAAGAGAAATCAAGCCCTATAGCAATCCTTCAGATGGAAAAAAGAAAAAAAATTATCTGTCTGGTTTTCTCTTGTGTTTGTCTTCCATTGGTCTAAGTTTACTGCTTATATGGCTGTGTTTTAGTATTTTATCATAATCTGAAAGTGGTACGAATGTGCTAGACTGGTTGATCTTGAGTAATGTAGCCACATGAAATATATAGATTTTATAGGCTGAAATGGTAGTTAATAGGCTGAGGTAGAGCCAAGGACTGAATCTAGGAGGCAGGTGAGGCTGAATCTGAAAAGTCACATGTGTCTAAATTCAACAACAAATATTTAGTAAGAGAATGGAATTGTTCTAGGTATTCTGTTTATAGCAGTGAATAAAAATGTCCCTGCCTTCACAGAGATTTTATTAAGATCATCTTCACATCTTAGTTTTCTATTAATTCAGAGAGCTGTGATGTGGGTTTTTTTTTCATACTTTTTTCTAGACCTTTTTTCTAATTCCTTCAGTAAGTCCTACTCAGAGATGTTTATTTATATTGATTATGTACAGTAATTTTTTCCCCTTAATTCTAAGTACTCCCCCCTTTTAATAAGCTTGTTTTCAAATGAGGAAAAATCTAGACAAATTCACTGTTTTCCAGTGGTCCAGATGTGTGACTTTTGTAAGTCTTGTTTGTTAATTATTTTGATACTGATCATGTTCTGAGTTTTGTATTTGCAACATTCCATCCCGTCCCATCTACTTTTCAGAGAGTACTGGGGGAGACACAGAGAAGTAAACATATCTATATAGTGTAAAATTGTGCTTCCGTTGCACTTAGAGTATGCCCAGAAGATAGCATGAGATGAGACTGAAGAATATACTGTTCCCTTAGTTAACTTTTAATGTCCTAGTACTTTATATTATTCATTATTTTGATACTGTTGGGTTTCTTCTGATTAAAGATACATATATTTTGTTCCACATGACTCTTAAATGCAAGCTACCTACTGATTTTGGCCTTCTTTATAAGAAATAACAAATGTTGGTGAAATTCTCATTCAGCTTCTTATAATTCTCATTAAGTTAAGTGTATTTGTCATCCAGATGTTTGAGCATTCTTATCTCTATTACTCTGAATTCCTTCTCTTGACAAATTACTTGCCTCCATTTCATTTAGTTCCTTTTCTGGTGATTCATCCTTTTCTTTCCTTTGGAGGTTGTTTCTTTTGTCTCCCCATTTTTTTTCTATCCCATTGTATCTGTTTTTATGCTTCTGCACAATAACAACAACAAAAAACCCCATAAACAAAACAACAAGGAAGCCCATTCAATGGGAGAACATATTTGCCAATGATACATCTGATAAGGAATTGATCTCCAAAATTTATAGGGAACTCATATACTTTAACAAAAGGA
>NW_006291549.1:1655807-1657280 GCF_000327345.1 Myotis davidii
TGGTGAGCATGCTTTTCTCTATTACTCTGAATTCCTTCTCTTGACAAATTACTTGCCTCCATTTCATTTAGTTCCTTTTCTGGTGATTCATCCTTTTCTTTCCTTTGGAGGTTGTTTCTTTTGTCTCCCCATTTTTTTTCTATCCCATTGTATCTGTTTTTATGCTTCTGCACAATAACAACAACAAAAAACCCCATAAACAAAACAACAAGGAAGCCCATTCAATGGGAGAACATATTTGCCAATGATACATCTGATAAGGAATTGACTTCCAAAATTTACAGGGAACTCTATGCTTAATAAAAGGAAGACAACCCAATTAAAAAATGGGCAAAGGACCTAAATAGATACTTCTCCAAAATGGACATACAAAGGCCAAGAGATATATAATGTTTAAAGTCACTAATCATCTAAGAGATGCAAATAAAATATAACAATGAGATACCACCTTACACCTGTTAGAATGGCTCTCATCAACAAATCAACAACTGACAAATGTTGGTGAGGATGTGGAGAAAAGGGAACCCTCATACACTGCTGGTGGGAATGCAGACTGATGCAGCCTTTTTGGGAAACAGCATGGAGTTTCCTCAAAAAAATTAAAAATGGAACTCCCATTTGACCCAGTGATTCACTTCTAGAATATATCCCAAGAATTCAGAAACACCCATCAGAAAGAACATATGCACCCCTATGTTCATATGAGTGCAATTTACAATAGCTAAGATTTGGAAACAGCCTAAGTGCCCATCAGCAGATGAATGGATTAAAAAACCGTGGTATATCTATACAATGGAATTTTATGCAGCTGTGAAAAAGAAAGAACTCTTACCATTTGCAACAGCATGAATGGAACTGGAGAGCATAATGTTAAAGTAAGCCAGTCAGAGAAAAATAAATATATGATCTCACTCATATGTGGAATCTAAGGAACAACATAAACTAATGAACAAAAATAGACCCAGAGACATGGAGACATCTATCAGACTATCAAACCTCAGAGGAATGTAGGGAAGGGTGGAAGGGTGGAGAGATCAACCATTGAACTTATGTATGCATTTACATAACCCATGGACACAGGCGGGAGGGTGGTGAGGGCTTGTGTCGAAGGGGGATTGGAGAGGGCAATGGGGGAAAAAAGGGACATATATAATACTTTCAACAATAAAGATTTATTTTTTTTTTAAATTTCTTTATTGGTTAAGGTATAAATGTGTCCTCATTTCCCATTAACCCCCAACCTCCCCACCCCTTCCCCACTCATGCTCTCATCCCCCTGTTGTCTGTGCCCATTGCTTTGGCTTATATGCATGCGTACAAGTCCTTTGGTTGATCTCTCCCCCTTACCTCCACCCTCCCCTACTTTCCCTCTAGGGATTGATTGTCTGATCGCTGTTTCTCTGTCTTTGGATCTGTCCCTGTTAATCAGTCTATGTTCTCTATATTCACAAATGAGTGAGATCATGTGGTATT
>NW_006291549.1:1658739-1659907 GCF_000327345.1 Myotis davidii
TCCCAGAACCAGGCAGTTTTGAGAACAGGGGCTGTGTAATACAGCTTAATATCTGGTATTGAGTTCCCTCCTACTTTGTTCTTCTTTCTCAGGATTGCTGCATCTCTTTGAGGTCTTTTTTTATTCCAGATGAATTTTTGAAATGTTCGTTTTAGATCTGTGAAATATGCTGTTGGTAATTTAATGGGGATTGCATTGAATCTATAGATTGCTTTGGGTAGTATAGATTGCTTTGGGTAGTATGGACATTTTGATGGACACAGATGGAAGGGTGGTGAGGGCTTGTGGAGAAGGGGGATTGGAGAGGGCAGTGGGGGAAAAATGGACATATATAAAACTTTCAACAATAAAGATTTATTTTTAAAAAATAAGATTAAAAGTTGAGTCTGTGGCAATGTAAAAATAATGTGTTTTTTAATCCCGTGATTATTACTTCCCACTTAATCCATTAATTAAAAAATGTATATCTATAATAATAAAAGCATAATATGCTAATTAGACCTGGAAGCTGAACGGCCTTCTGGGCGTCATTCTGGACGTCCCTCTGGACGAAGCCACTGCAGTGGGTGCAAGGCAGAGTTGGTTGGGGTTGGTCAGACAGGCAGGCGAGCAGTTAGGTGTGATTAGGCAGGCAGGCATAGTGGTTAGGGGCGATCAAGCAGGCAAGCAGTTAGGGGCATCAGGCAGGCAGGTAGAGTGGTTAGAGGCGATGAGGCAGGCAGGTGAGTGGTTAGGGGCAATGAGGCAGGCAGTTAGGAGCCATTCGGCCCTGGATTGCGAGAGGGATATACCACTGCCTAAATTGGCAGTGGAACATGCCCTGAGGGGTCCCAGATTACGAAAGGTTGCAGGATGGGCTGAGGGACCCCCTTCTCTCATGCACGAATATTGTACACAAGGCCTCTAGTCCTATCTAATAAAAGAGAAACATGGTAATTAGCGTACGACCGCTACCCTTCCCATTGGCTAATAAGGGCAATATGCAAATTAACTGCCAGCCAAGATGGCGGCCGGCAGCCAGGCAGCTTGAAACTAACATAAGGCTTGCTTGCTTTTAGTGACGGAGGACTCCAACGTTCCCCGCCTGCCACTGCAGGCCTCTGAACTGCAACTCTAAGCAACTATGTAACAAATATAGAAGCTAAACAAAACCCCAGAAACCTGCTTT
>NW_006291549.1:1660565-1671814 GCF_000327345.1 Myotis davidii
GCTGCAACCTCCCCATCGACCCTGCCTTGAGTGTGACAGGGGGCAGTGCCCCAACCCCCCAATCGGCCCTACCCTTAGCATGACTGAGGGTGGCATCATAACCTCCCGATCGCCCTGCTCTGTGCATGACAGGGGGTGTCGTCCCAACTCCCCAATCAGCCCTGCTTTGAGCCTGACCAGGGGCTGCACCTAGAGATTGGACCTGCCCTCTGCCACCCGGGAGCAGGCCTAAGCCAGCAGGTCGTTATCTCCTGAGGGGTCCCAGACTGCAAGAGGGCCAGGCCGGGCTGAGGGACACCCACCCCCCCGATTGCACAAATTTTTGTGCACCGGGCATCTAGTATATATATAATAAAGAAATAACAAATGTCTCCTAGCATTGGAGGAGGAGGAGAGAAAAATTTGCTGTGTTTTACACTGTATTAAAAGATATGTTACTTTTTTTTGTATGTGTGAGCTGTTATATAAATATATTTTTTAATTTTATTAAATTGGTTGAGGTGACATTGGTTAACAAAATTATATAGGTTTCAAGTGTACAAATCTGTAAGGTATCATCTGTATATTGCATTGTGTGTTCACCACTCAAAAGTCAAGTCTTCTTCTACGATCATATATTTGACTGCCCTTTAACCTTTTCTACCTTCTCTCACTCCTCTTTTCTCTGATAACCACCATTCTATTATCTGTGTCTATGAGTTTTTGTTTATATCAGTTTTATATTCAACATATGAGTGAAATCATACGGTTCAGACTTTTTCCATCTGACTTACTCCACTTAGCATGACATTTTTAAAATCCGTTCATGTTTTTGCAAATAGCAGTATTTCAGAAAGATTGTATGTTTTTATACCCACCATATCTCCTTTCTAACTGCAACATTTACCTAATTCTCCTGGTTAACATATGTCTCAACTATATACTCTGATGGAATTTTATCCTGCATTCATTGCCTATCTCCTTTGATAATTCTTGCCAATGTTATTCTTGAAAAATGGTAATATGCTTCAAGCCTTATTACTGTGGGTCACATCTCCCTTCCTCTTGTGAATATTACATTTCTTAGAGGCATTGCACCATTATTCTCTTCTCTCCCCTCTCCTAGTTTTGGACTGTTATTTTTTGCAAGTTTTGATTTTTTTAATACAGATAGTATTAGAGTCTGAATGTTTGTGCCTACTCAAAATTCATATGTTGAAATCCTAGTGCTTGATGTAATGGCATTAGGAAGTGGAGCCTTTGGACAGTACTTAGGTCATTAAGGTAGAGACCTCCTGAAAGAGATTGAAATTTTTTTATGAGAGACCTCCCTGGGTTGCCTTGGGCCTTCCACACAAGAAACCTGTGACCCACACTTAACCCTCTGATGTCCAGCATACAGGACTATGAGAAATATCTGTACCAGAGCTTTTTTATCCACTCATCTAATGATGGACACTTGGGCTGCTTCCAAATCTTGGCTATCCTATATAATAAAGAGGTAATATGCAAATTAAACACATGCCCTCTCAAGATGGCTGCATGGGGCGACCAGGCCAGCAGGGGGGTTAGTGAGGGACAACAGAACAACTGAATAAGCAGGCTACATGGGGTGACCAGGCAGGCAGGGATGTTAATGAGGCACGACCAAATGACCGTACAAGCATGCTGCCTGAGGCGGCCAGGCTGGCGGGGCAGGCGGGGGTATGCAAATTAAACACATGCCCTCTCAAGATGGCTGCATGGGGCGACCAGGCCAGCAGGGGGGTTAGTGAGGGACAACAGAACAACTGAATAAGCAGGCTACATGGGGTGACCAGGCAGGCAGGGATGTTAATGAGGCACGACCAAATGACCGTACAAGCATGCTGCCTGAGGCGGCCAGGCTGGCGGGGCAGGCGGGGGGGGCAGTCTGGCAGAGGGGGGCAGTTGGGGGTGACCAGTCCGGCAGGGGGGGCAGTAAGGGGTGACCAGGCAGGCAAAGGGGGCAGTTAGGGATGACCTGGCAGGCAGGCAGGCAGGTGAATGATTAGGAGCCAGGGGTCCAGGATTGTGAGAGGGATGTCTGACTGCCGGTTTAGGCTCGATCCTGGGGACACCCCCAGAGGGGTCCCAGATTGGAGAGGGCACAGGCTGGGCTGAAGGACCCCTCCTTCCCCCATTCACGAATTTCATGCATCAGGCCTCTAGTTCTAGATATATAAATGCCTAAGCAACAGTTCGACCATTCAACCAGTAGCTATGATGCACACTGACCACCAGGGGGCAGATGCTCAATGTACAGGAATGGAAACATGGAACTGACTGATGAATCTCAGTTGGAAGGGAGGAGGGGGGAGGGCAGGAAGAGATTAGCCAAAGATCTTATATTGCATACTAGAGGCCCAGTTCATGGATTCATGCACCAGTGGGGTCCCTCAGCCTGGCCTGCGGGGGTCAGGCCAAAACCAGTAGTCCAACATCCCCCAAGGAGTCCCTGATTGTGCGAGGGTGCAGGCCAGGCTGAGGGACCCCACTGGTGCATGGATCCATGCACTGGGCCTCTAATTATAAATAATGCTGCAATAAACATAGGGTACTATATTCTTTTGGATTATGTTTTGGGTTTCTTCAGATAGATTTCCAAAAGTAGAATTGCTGGATCATAAGGTAGTACCATTTTTAATTTTTGAGGTAACTCCACACTGCTTTCTACAGTGGCTGCACCAATTTTCATTCCCAGCAACAATGCACAAGGGTTCCCTTTTCTCTCCATCCTTGCCAACAGGTACATTTACACAATGAAATGCTACTCTGCTGAAAAAGGAAGTAAATTTTACTTTTTGTGACATCATGGATGGAACTGAAGGGCATTATGCTAAGGAAAATAAGCCAGAAAATAACAAGTACCATATGAATTCACTAATATGTGGAATTATTGAACAAACTGAATTATCAAGCAGAATAGAGACAGACTCATAGGTAGAGAGCAGACAGACAGCTCTAGTTGGGGCAGAGGTAGATGGAGGGGTATGGCAGTATTGAGTAAAAAAGAAAAAAGGAAAACTCATGTACATGGACAATAGTGTGGTGATTGCAGGAGGTGCATGAGTGGAGGTGAAAGAGAGCATAGAGGGGATAAATGGTGATGGGAAAATATAAAATAGGAAAAGAAAAAAACAAATTTATGTTGTTTGCAAATCACCCAGATATGATATTTTGTTATAGTAGCCTGAAAGAACTAAGACAGATGATGTAATGTACATGTTTCTCAATGTTTGTGTCCACCCAAATTTCATATGGGTGTAGGGGTTGTTGGATTTGGAGAACATTAATATTCTAAACCTCTAAAAGGCAGAGCTTATTGCTCCCATATTAATATTCATCCATCTTTAACAACTGTGCATATCTTTTTGTTCCTTTTTTAAAAGATGTATTTTATATGAATGAATCACCAGTTTGAAGTTATAGGCAAATAAAAGTTTCCATTTAACAATAGTCTCCAAAATATCTACCTAAAGGGTATTTCTGTGAAATACGTATTTATAAATATTTCCCTTCAAATTGAATATGCAAAATATATTTTATTTTTATATGATCTGTATCACACGATTCACTGGCACAGGAATCTTTCCCATAGCTATGGTTTTCCTGGACATTTAGTGTCATCATCACTACCATCCCACTTCATTTGACCCCTTACTTACCAATTTCACCTTTGTTAGGTTGGAAGGATTGGTTTTACCTTATATCACTCTTCTTCCCTCTGATTTTTTTCCTTGTCATTTCCTTCAAGCTAGATTAGAGGGGTCACAGGAATTCAGCTCAGGCTTTGAGGTTGCAAATTGATCGTGCTGTAAGGAAATTTGATTTGAAAACTTCATTTGTCTTTTGGTATTCTTTTTAATATATTTAAAGTTCTGTATAATCCTATATAATAAAGAGGTAATATACAAATTGACCATCACTCCAACACACAAGATGACCACCCCCATGTGGACACAAGATGGCCGGCATGGGAGGGCAGTTGGGGGCAATTGGGCCAGCAGGGGAGCAGGTAGACATTGATCAGGCTGGCAGGAGAGTGGTTAGGGGGTGATCAGGCTGGCAGGCAGAAGCGGTTAGGAGCAATCAGGTAGGCAGGTGAGCAGTTGGGAGCCAGCAGTCCTGGATTGTGAGAGGATCCACTGGGATTGGGCGTAAACGGGCAGTCGGACATCCCTTGAGGGGTTCCAGAGTGGAGAGTGTGCATGCTGGGCTGAGGGACACCCCCCCTTCCGTGCACAAATTTCATGCACCAAGCCTCTAATATACAATGAAAGGTTGACTTACCCTGTATTCAAAACTATCTGATAACTGTCATTGGCATCTATACTTATCAATTTCTGGGACTGAAGGGTAAGTTAATATGTCTATATATCCAGGGTTTTTATTACTATCAAGCTATAAAAGAAAATTTATAAGTATTTGGCTTTGAAAGTCATAGTAGTTCTATCAATACTCCCTAGATATTTGTGATAAATAATAAATACTTTATATATTATTTCTTTTATTAATATTTTTGCCTGCAGTTAAAAAATAATAAATGGAAAAATTGGAAGCTGATCTAGATGAACATAAGTATTTAACTGAGATGATCTTTATTCATACTTCTCTCTATTTATTGCTTGCTTTACACAGGAAGGAGCTGCAGGAACTGCAGAATCTTTACAAACAGAACAGTGCACATACAGCACAGCAAGCAGAGCTGATCCAACAGCTTCAGGTTCTGAATATGGACACGCAAAAAGTACTGAGAAATCAGGAAGACGTTCATACAGCGGAAAGTATATCATATCAAAAAGTATGCTTTTATTCTGTCATAAAAATGTAAATTTACATGTATGAACCTATAAAAATATGTCAAATTCAATTTTTTCAGATTTCAACATTTATTATTCCCCTTTATATGTGATTCTTCAAAATTAAAAATGAAATATGATTCAATTTGCTAATATTTAAAATTTTGAGGGTTTTTTTGGCTGTTAAAGCAGAAACATTTAAAATATAGATATAAATTTATTCTGCAGGATATTTTTTATTTTAATTTTGATAACTACTATGAAACATAGTAGGACTATAGCCCCCAAACCAGAATGGATTTGGAGAATGGAATTACTTTTCTGTTATGAGAAGTTATTTGTGGGATTCCAGTTTATGACCTAAAGCAGTCTTTCATTATAGAATTTGTGTGTTATTTTTTTGGCAAATCTGCACAAACACAATGTGTATGGTGGTGAGGTCTTCAGGTCAATATTTCCCAAGGATTTTTCTCTCTTTATTTTGTGTGTTTCTTTTGAATAGTCATTCTACTTCCCAGTTGTTTCAGGATTTCCTCAAGAATGCTTACCCAGCTGTTTAGGTTTTCTGACTGACTCAGCAGCAATAATTATAGCTAGTACTTAAAATACACATCTTCATTGAATTCTGTATATTTTGTATCATGTACTGAGTTATTTATATGACTGTGTTAGTTCCTATATAGGCCAACCCTATGAGATTGATGTTATTCCCTCATAATAGTTAAGCAACCAAGGCGTAGAGAGGTTAAATTGAGCAGTCTGTGTTTTTGTTTTGTTTTGTTTAAACTTCCTTTTCTAAAAAATGCATCATGAAAATTCAATATCTGTAATTAATATAAAATAAACCATTAAGTAAACTTTAAACACATACTTTTAAATGATGCTTTGGAACCATGCTTTTCCATCTATATTATTTGTTCCCTTTGGGATTCCATCAGGATGTGGATACCAAGTGAAAGAGTAGCTCTATCCTCTCCACTTCAAATAAACCAGCTCCACCTTTTTGTTTTATGTGAGATTGCCCATTATGCTTTTGTTTCTAAACCAGTCTCCATTCCTAAAATGACATGTAAAATTGGACCTTGTTAATAACTTAAATTTTTCTCTCTTTCATTTGCATATATAACTCAAATATTTATTTCTTAATTTTTGCTTCCATACCATGGTAATTTATATTCTAATGTAGCATGTTATTCTCTGTGAAAAGAGCCCCATCATTATTTTTCAGCCACTGATTGTCCAAATTTGCTTTTTTAAAATTTTGCTTTAACATTGCAATTTTTAACTTTTTGATCTCCTTTAGATTTTTCCTTTTCGCAGGAGGTCTTGTTTTTCTTTTTTCTTTGAAAATGTATTTATTTTGGAGTTCAGGATTTTTTAATTTGGGAATGATCATACTGTTTTATTTATCACAAGTAAAGAGTGTGCTACTCTTCAGACTTCCAGTCTTCATTTATTAAATTATTCATTCTAATCCTAGAGCAATTTACTTAATACTTATCTCTATTCCTCTCCCACATGTATTTTTCTAAAATTTCCTCCAATAAAATGGAGTAATTTAATAGTCCATTCAACAATGAGATATAATTGTTTACTTAAAAATTAAGATTTTCCAATATATTTTCACAAAAATTAATTTATTTTTTTTCAAATAATAATTGTGGCCTAGCTGTAAGACTCAGGTGAATAAAAAATAAATAAAATATTATATTAGTAATTCACCTCTAATTCTTACTAAGTTTGCTACTTTAAGAATTAGGTATTCTTAAGTTATTGTTTCTAATTAGTTTATGTCTGTTTCCTCTCTCTTTTCTTTGTTTTGTTTCCCTCCCACTTCTCTTTTTTCCATTATTAAGATGACTTGTATCATATTATCCATTTAAGTATGTGAAGAGAAAAGAAAAACTGTTGCCCAGGCCTAGCCAGTTTGGCTCAGTGGATAGAGCGTCAGCCTGAGGATCAAAGGGTCCCAGGTTCGATTCCAATCAAGGTTACATGCCTGGGTTGTGGACTCAGTCCAATGTGCGGGAGTCAGCCGATCAATGATTCCCTCTCATCATTGATGTTTCTATCCCTCTCTTCCTCTCCTTTCCTGTCTGAAATAAATAAAATATACTTGAAAACAAAACAAACAAACAAACAAAAAAATCTGTTGCCTCAGTAGCAGGATGAGGGGTAAGAGACAAAGGTGAAGAGAAAAAACTGAAAAGAATTTTGAACACACAATAGAGGTGTGTCATATTTTTCCACAGATCTGTATAACAGACCATTAGTCCTATAAATAAAACTACCCAACAAGTAATGTTCATGGCTGCTCTGGAAGAAAAACACCCAGGAGAAATAAAAGTAAGCTAGTGTGTTTTCTTCCTCTGACTATCTAGCCATTTATTTAAGTTCTAATAATTTTTCTACCTTTGTTGGTGTATAATGTGTACCTTTAAATAAAGGTGGGAATTGTATCATTATGATTTCTAGATCACCTAACATGTTTTGCATTCTAAATATGTATTTTATCACCTTTTGTTCTATTTAATCATAATTATATGACATGCACTAATATCAATTCAGGGGAATAAGGAGTTAAGTTATACATAGTTTTAGTTTAAACTGCATGTTAAATCAGAACTTTGCCTTCTCATTTTTCTACTATAAAGAGATAAAATTTTCACCTGTAGAACTTATTGTCTCAATCAGAGTAGCAAATAGTATACTTACTCACTAAATATGGAAATTTTGTTTTTTAAGCAAATTAGTTATTGGGTCATAGAGCATATATTTTTATCTTTTTAAGGAAAATAAAATACCGTTTTGTTTCTCAGCACTAATAAAAATATGGGCAAAAGAATGCTGTAGCCTCAGCCCCTGAAAATTAAAGGACTTGAAGTTTGGGGCCCTGTTTTCGAGATAACTTGCTTTCTGTCTCTTGGAAATCCTCTTAATCATTTTTCATTTTTAATTTCTTCAACAAACTATTGCTTGAAGAATAATAAGCATAATAAGTTACTCAGGAATTATGAGGATGATACTTCTAAAGTATATAGGGGAATATATGATTAAATGTTTGCATAGGCCAGAATTTTGCAAAAGATACTGATACATTCCATATTTATCGACTATTAGAGGAAAGAAATTGTAGAGAAAAGTTCCTCTGAAAACTGCTGTAAGCAGTTGTGATTGTTAATATGGAAAGAGTTATTAACTCAAGATGCCTAAACCATTGCAGATGAATGAAATTACTATATTATCTAATTTACTCACTTGAGAACTTTTTTTTTTTTTACCCACTTTACTGTTATTAATGAGATGAGATTAGATGGTACTTGATCGGGGACTGGAATATCCTAAACTGTTGCCCCTTGCAAGATCTAGAAAAATAAATATTCTATTATCCTAGGGGTTCATCACCATAAAATATATCAAAAATGAAAAAATAATCTTAACTTCATTGAAGCCTTTTTTTTGTAAGCCAAATTTACTGGTAGACTGGGCCTAGAATTAAAAATGGCTAAAGGCTGTCTTTACATTCTTTACTCTAAGTTCACAACTGAGTGGTCTTATTCCTATTAAATAAGTGAAGCCCATGCAGTTATCAGAGAAAATATGCAAGTAGGAAATGTACATTGGAATATGAAGAAGGAAAAAGAGAGATTTTGTCCTAATTCCCGGAGCAGAGCTGGTCTAGGTCTAGATCATCTATTCCAGGCTTTCTCAGTTCTCTTTTATCTTGGAAGGATGTTTCAGAGAAAGACAGAGCTTGCCTCAGTGTCTAGAGTTGCCTACTCAGTGATATCAGATCAAGCCAGAGCAACTTCTGAATAGGAAGGAATACAACTGCATAAGCCGCATGGCAGAGAAAGCAAAGTAGAGAACACAGAAGATTGCTGTTAGTCTTCATTGTTACGGAAACAAGACAGAAGAGAGAGGAGACGAGGAAAAAGACATTAAGATAGAGCCTTCTTCCATAAATGATTAGGCACAGAGCCTTATATCTGTGAAGGAAGATCTCAAGACATGACACTCAAGAGAAAAATGTACCTTATCCTTGGCACCAATGGAAGTAAATTGATTCTCAGTCCTGATTGTACATTATCGTCATGCCTGCACCTTGGGCAATGGGAGGGAAATGAGTTTTTCTTTGTCAATACTTATCAACATTCACGATATTCTCAAATATCCGAAATCTGTAAATTCTTATTTATGTATTTATTTATTTATATATATATTATTTACTATTTTTTGGTTAATCCTCACCCAAGGATATTTTTTCCATTGATTTTTAGAGAGAATGGAAGGGAAGGAGGGAGGAAAAGAGAGAGAAACATCGATGAGGGAGAGAGACACATCGATTGGTTGCTTGCCTCCTGCACACTCCCTGACCAGGCCAGGGATGGAACCTGCAACTCAGGTAATGCCCTTGACCAGGAATCGATGTGCGGGCCATCACTCAAACAACTTAGCAACACCAGCCAGGGAGTAAATTCTTTTTCAAATATATTTTTACTGATGTATAATTTGAAATCCATAAATTCTTTAATAACATTATTTTCTATAATTTTCCTCCAAAGATGTTAATTTGTACTGATTGGGTAAGACTGGTTAGTACTAATAAAGCATACAAATAAGAGAAAGTGGTTAAATAACTTTTCAATGGAATGTTTGACTCTGTATGCTCTTGGGCAGACCTTCACTCATCCTAGTTTCAAATCTTTCAAGTCAGCTTAGCTCTTGTCTCCAGATCTTGTGCATTTCTTTTCCTGCCCTGAAATCAGTCATGAAAGCAGCAACATAGTACAGGTAGGTCACTGTAGGGCCTACTCTGATCCCTTCATTGTTCCTCAAAGCTGTCAGGTTTCTACTCGCTCTTCCCTCCTAGAATATGTGACGGTATCAGCTGTGGAAAGGACATTGGACATACTTCCTGGTATAAAGGTAATTGGAAAGGAAAGTACAAATTTATGTCCTGAAATTCTTTATAGATCATATTGGCAACCCTTCCTTTATAAAAATTGCTTAGACTTTGGCTGTAAAGTGAAATGGATTATTTAAAGTATCTATAATAATATAGAGGTACAATGCCTTATAGAAAATTAAAAGGTATATTGAGCTAATTACATGTCAGAGGAATGGTTTGGAGAATCTTGTTTTTATGGCAAAGTATATGTCTGAGAAAAAGCATTAAGAGATTTCACAAGCCTTTTTTTTATTGTAAACTTTTAGAAATTAAAGTATAGCATACATACATAAAAGTACTGTGCCATCTTTTGTGTAGTCAGGTTTCTTTCCATAAAGCAAGGCCAACTAATGGAAGATTCTCCCCATCTAAGAACCTGCTGTATTAGCTACATAATTTTGAGATCCCGTTGGGGATTTTACTTTGGTTACAAGATCTTACTGTTAGCCATATATATAGAGAGAGATCTCACTATCAGCCATATAGATATCTATATAACAACAACACAAATCTTAGCTCTTGGATCACTTTCTCAGTTTCATCAACAAATATACATATAGATTATTTAAATCAGTTACCACAAAGTGAATTAGGTCTCATTAAATCACAATCAAAAGTAGGGATTTTCATCAGAAATAAGTTCATGAGTATTGGAAAACTACCATTGTTAATCATATATGACTGCTTGATGCCATTTATGTACCACAGTTTTAATAAATTCTAATTTTAAATTTAATGCACATTGCCTTGAGTTAAAAAATTAAAGTTATATATCATGCCCTTCAGAACATTGCTTCTATTTTATCACACTTTGTTAAAAGTCTTTAATAATTTCCTGTTGTCTACGGGGTGTCTTTACCTTCTGTCTATAGTCTTCTTGCCTGACTTTGTCTCTTACTATTTCTTCTGTCCCTCCTCGCCTATTTGAGCAGTAGATGCTAATTTATCCTAAATGGGAATATATCAGTTAAGGTCTACCTTAACGAACTTTCAATGAAAGACTCTTGTTGTTTTTTATTTCAAATGTGCATATTAAGTCCAATTAGGTTGATAGGTCTTATGCTCCCTTTCTGTCCTTTCCTGTCACTGTACATTATTTTCTCACATTTCTGCCACCATTAGAGAATGACCTTTTATTTTCATTCCATTTCTATAATACCACCAATGGCTCAGTTCAAGTCCTTTTTTAATGGAACCATTCAAGATTAATATAGCTAGCTTAAAATGTTTCCATCCTCCTTAGAAATTTAGGACATTTTCCTATATTATGCTGGCCAATAGTCATATTGCATTTTTAAATATCAGTTGTGGTTTTATATTGAGTGCAGGACTATCATGAATATATATATATACAAGATTAATATATAGCTTAAAATGTTTCCATCCTCCTTAGAAATTTAGGACATTTTCCTATATTATGCTGGCCAATAGTCATATTGCATTTTTAAATATCAGTTGTGGTTTTATATTGAGTGCAGGACTATCATGAATATATATAT
>NW_006291549.1:1673449-1678724 GCF_000327345.1 Myotis davidii
GATTTGGATGTATTTTTCAAAACAGCTTTACAATGAGTTACATATTTGTTTTGAAACCACAAAATCAAGTGAAGCTATGCTCCGGCAAAGTGTTGTTACCCTTCAGGATCAGCTATTTCAAAAAGAGCAAGAAAATGCTAAGTTAAAAGAAAAGCTTCAGGAATCAACAGGAGCACCTTATTCTTTACCTCAAGAAAGCGATTCAGATCACTCAGAACAGGTGAGAGATGTTTTCTAAAAATGTTGTTCATTGCAATATCATATTGAAACCTCTCCTACAATTGACTAAAACTAAAATTTTAAATAATTTTGTAAGTATTAGAGAATAAGTTGTGGCATATAGTTTTCATTGTGCTATTTTTTATAATCTTTGTATACATGAGTATTATACATAATATGGATTCATATAGAAATACATCTACAGGCTAAGTCTGGAATAGTTATTGTGATTATACATTTTGCTAATTTACACTAATGAAAAGAAATTATTAGGTCATGGCCATTTTGAGACTTTTTAACTGAATGAGTTAATAGAATGGAAAGAGTATTGGATGGGAAATGTTATAAAGTACTTGTTATAATGGTATATGGTACTTAATACCTTTGAGTCCCAGTTCTGCCACTGCCTTGATGCGTGATTTCCAGGGGTGGGCAAACTTTTTGACTCGAGGGCCACAATGGGTTCTTAAACTGGACCGGAGGGCCGGAACAAAAGCATGGATGGAGTGTTTGTGTGAACTAATATAAATTCAAAATAAACATCATTACATAAAAGGGTACGGTCTTTTTTTATTTAGTTTTATTCATTTCAAACAGGCCGGATCCGGCCTGCGGGCCGTAGTTTGCCCACGACTGTTTTAGACAGTTCTAAGTTGAGCTTTCTACCTATATCCTGTGTTATTAAGTGAGGCAGTACAAATGTATAGATAAATATGCAGGTTTAGAATTCAAATAAATCTGGGATCAAATTACAGCTCTGCCTGTGAGCTTTGTGTACTTGAACAAATGTCTTTTAACCCTTTCAGCCAAAGTTTCCTCACAAACAGAATGTTGATAATAATGGTGTCCATGTCATAGAGTTTTTAAGGATCAGTATTATAATTCATGACAAGTGTAGAGTTTGACATATAGCAAATATTCATTTGTACTTCTTTTTAGATAATCTTTAAGGTAAGTTTCATCTCTAAATATATGTTGTAAAAATATCTTATACCTATACATTTATTTGTGTTTTTAAGCACCCACCATTCCTTTAAATTTTACTATTTATGAATTTAGATCAGAAATGGAATTAACATAAACAGGTAATTGGGTGCTTAAATGTTTATTAATGATTGAAGAATAGTAACTTTCAAACCTAGTGTATTTTGTCTTACTAATACATTTTAAAATTGTATTTTTTTATGTTGCATATTTTGGACATCAGATTCACAGAATTTCATTAATCATAAAATTTGTATCATTGCACAGTATTATGTTATATGGATAGGCCTATTTATTTAATTAATTTGTTTATCATATTAAACATCCTTGGTCTCACCAACTAATCCAAGGACTGTAACATTACTAATGACTGATATTTACTTATATGCTCCTTGCTTATCTGGTACTCTGATTCTCTCACCAGACATGACTACTAAACTTAATCATTTTGATGTTTTTTTAAAAAATATATTTTTATTGATTTCAGAGAGGAAGAGAGAGATAGAAACATCAATGATGAGAGAGAATCATTGATCGGCTGCCTCCTGCATGACCCCCACTGGGAATCGAGCCTGCAACCCAGGCATGTGCCCTTGACTAGAATTGAACCCAGGACCGTTTAGTCCAAAGGCTGATGCTTTATCCACTGAGACAAACCAGCTAGGGCTATATTGATTATTTTTAAAAAGTTTTAGCACATATAAATTTATGTGGAAATTGTATATTGTTTATCTTGTCATTTCTAAAAATGTATCATACTGTATTGTGACTTAGTGTTGGGCAATTTTGGCTCATTATGTTATTAAGATTCATCCATATTGTTTGGTATAACTGACCATTTATTTTTAATGATTTGAATATTTATATACATTACGACCGAATGATTGAATGACCAGTTGCTATCATGCGCACTGAACACCAGGGGGCAGACCCTCAATGCAGGAGCTGCCCCCTGGTGGTCAGTGCGCTCCCACAGCCAACCTCCCATGGCTGGTCAACCTCCTGCAGTGGGCCAACCTCCCACAGCCTTCCCCACCCCCGGCCTGCCGGCCCCAATCACCCCCATAGGGACTTGGCAAGACAGCCATGATTGGCCCTGATCACCAGCCAGGCTGAGGGACCCCACCTGTGACCGAATTCATGCACCGGGCCTCTAGTTTTATTATATGTGATTATATCTTAACTATTTATACATTCATTTGTAGATGAGTACTTGGGTTATTTCCATTTTTTGGCTATTCCTATATAATAAAAGGGTAATATGCAAATTGATCCTAAGGGCAGAATGACTGGGAACAACCGGTCGCTATGATGTGCACTGACCATCAGAGGACAGACGCTCAACATAGGAGCTTCCCCCTGGTGGTCAGTGTGCTCCCACAGGGGGAGCTCCGCTCAGCCACAAGCCAGGCTGACAGTGGCCAATGCAGCCGTGGTGGCGGGATCCTCTCCCTTCTCCTTGGTAGCTCTAAGGATGTCCGACTGATGGCGGAGGCCAGTGGTCGGCAAACTGAGGCCCCTTGAGTGTGGCTCTTCCACAAAATGCCATGTGTGGGTGCTCACGTGCAGTGCGATTGAAACCTCGCGGCCACACTCAAGGGGCCACAGAGCTGCATGTGGCTCGTGAGACACAGTTTGCTGACCACTGGCTTTAGTAAGTTGGCAGGTTGACATCCCCTGAGGGCTGTCAGAGGATGCCAGAGGGATGTCTGATTGCCAGCTTAGGCCCCATCCCCTTTTCTCATTTATTCTGTTGATTTTCAATTATTTAATTGTGTGTTCCTGAAATAAACCTAACTTCATTGTGATGTTCTATTATTTTTATACTAGAAGCCTGGTACACAAAATTCATGCACTGGGGGGGGGGAGGGGGGACAGTCCCTCAGCCTGGCCTATGATCTCTTGCAATCTGGGACCATTCAGGGGATGTCCGACTGCTGGTTTAGGCCCATGGGGATCGGGCCTAAACCAGCAGTCAGACATCCCTCTCGCAATCCAGGACTCTGCATGCACCAGTGACCATACTTTTCATACAGATGAAAGGCATCTTGCTGTTGTGTGGGCAGCTACATTTTTTTGCCCTGATTATAAAAAGTAGTACATAACATGATCCTTCTGAGGCAGTAGCACCATTTTCACCATTTTATGGGTGGAAAAACTGAAGCAGAGAGAAATTAAGTAATTGGCTTTGTCACACAGTTATAAGTGTCAGAATCAGGGCTAACCACAAAATGTGCAAGCCAGAGTCCATGCATGTCATCGCTGCATCATCCTGTTTTTTCAGTGTTAGTCTTGCCAGTTTTTTAAATCTCAGAGACTGTTCCTAATATATAGGAATGCATGTTCATCCCCATGTAGAATAAATAGGATGTGGACAGTTGGTAGATTTTTCTGATGAATTAAGGTTAAGCAACCATGAATTTCTTTTTCAAATACTGCAGAAGCCAACTTCCTTGTTGAACTGTGTGTGGGATGTAGCAGTTTATAAGCTATGACATAGTCACTTACAATCCAGGACCCCTCAGGGGATGTAGCAGTGCACCAAGCAGCAGGTGGCCAGGGAGGAGCCTGAACTGGGGCCAGGTGCCCTGCCACTCACTCTCATCCCGGTCCACTGTGCCTGCTGCCACTGCTCCCCTCTGGGTAGTGTTGCTGCGGAGTCAGGAGAGGCTCCTGCTGCCACAGCTGCTCTTGCTAGCCATGAGCCCAGCTTTGGTCTGAGCAGTGCTCCCCCTGTGGGATGTGGGAGCGCACTGACCACCAGGGGGCAGCTCCTGCATTGAGTGTGTGCCCCCTGATGGTCAGTGGGCATCATAGCAGCTGGTTGGGTTATGCCTTTTCTTTCTGGAATCTTGCTTGTTAGATTTTGCCATCAAGGTGATGCTGGTGTCCTCATATGAATTGCAAAGTATTCTCTTTTACTTCAATAGAAGAGTCTGTGTAAGACATATTTTTTGTTTGATAATAAACACTTAGTGCTTTCCTTCTAAGATATAGAACAGGTCAGTTCTATTCAATATTGTATTGATGATTCTAACTAGTACAATAAGGCAAGAAACAGCCCTGGTGGGTGTGGTTCAGTGGTTAGAGTGTTGGCTTGCAGAACATAGGGTTGAGGATTCGATTCCCGGTCAAGGGCACATACCTGATGTTTTAACACCTCTCCTTGGCAACTGATAGAAAAACTGATTAAAATAATTAAATACAAAAATCCCAATCTCTCTCTCTCTCTCTCTCTCTCTCTCTTTCTCTCTCTCTCCCCCACTTCTCTCTCTTTCATCTGTCTCTGTCTCCTTCCCCCTTTCTCCCTTCCAATCTCTTTAAAAAAAGTCAATGGGAAAAATTGACAACAAAAAGGGAGAAACAAAAGCATAACAATTAGAAATAAAGAAGTAAGACTTTTTTTATTCACAGACAACAGAATAATGTGTATAGAAACCAAACTTAAAAAACACACACAGACTGAATCTATGATAAAGCTCCTAGAAATAGTATGTAAATTTATCAGTGTTGCAAGATACAACATCAATTTTAAAAAGTCAGTTGTATTTCTAAATACTAGTAACAAATAACAAGAAATTAAAGAGTACTATGTTTAATAACATCAAAACCTATGTCATAATTAAGGATAAATTTGACAAAATATACACCAGAGCTATATACCAATAAAAACAAAAGCAGAGTAAAATTCAAAAACATACAAAAATGGATAGCTATGCCAAATTCATGAATCAGATGATGCAGTATTCTTAAGATGTCGTCTCCCCGAATTGATCTATAATATAATCCCAATTAAATTCCAGGAGGCTGTTTTGTTTTTATAAGCCAATTCTAAAATTTATAGGAAAATACAAGGGATCTGAAAAAGCAAAGTCAAGTTTCATTTTTATTTTATTTTTTTAATTAAATCTTTATTGTTCAGATTATTACAGTTTGTTCCTCTTTTTTCCCCCCATAGCTCCCCTCCACCCGGTTCCCACCCCAGCCTCTGCCCTTACCCCCCCCCACTTTCCTAATCCATGGTGTATGATTTTTGTCCAGTCTCTTCCCGCACCCCCCATACCCCTTTCCC
>NW_006291549.1:1679898-1681764 GCF_000327345.1 Myotis davidii
CTATGGAGAGATCTGAAGATTCCTCTTCTTTGGGTTTTGGAGGTGCCCAGATGAGGCCCAGTTGTGAAGCAGTACAAGCTGCTGTGGGGCCTTGGGCCTTCTTTTGGAAGTGCTGGGTCTCTGACTCAGCTGCAGTTTGTTAGGTAATTTTCAGATTGCAAAGGGCCAGGCCTTTCATATGCAAAAGGCTCAGCACACAGCTTAGGTGGGGTGGGGTCTCAGGGAATCAACAGGGCAAAGCAAGCATCTATGGCTGCTCCTCAGTCCTACCCTAAGAGGCCCCGAGTCTCAGTGCTCCGGTAATTGCTGCAAGCACCTCTGAGAGAAAGCTGCCCTTGAGTTCCAACTGATGCCAGACAGTCCAGTTTCTCCCCGTATGAGTCTGGGTCCCCAGAGACTCACCTGGAACTGGAATTCAGAGAAGTTGGGAGCTTGAGACTCCCTCCCGATTGAAAAAGACAACCGTGTCCTCAGCCGCCAGCCCTCTCCACGTGCGCTGCGTCCTCAGTTGCCAGCCCTTTTGGCCTGCGCCTCCATACCTCTGCACTTTACCTCCGCACCTCCTGTGAGTCTCAGTGCTTTTCTCTTTCCTTCTAGTTGTAGAATTTCCACTCAGCCAGCCTTCCTGTGGTTCTGGATGATGTCCGTTTTGTCTTTTAGTTGTATTTTTGAAGTGGTTTAGCGAGGCAGCAATTTCTAGTGTTTACCTATGCCACCATCTTCAGTATTTTTCTTTTGATGAGAACTTTTAAGATCTCTCTTGGCAACTTTCAAACATGCAATATAATATTTTAAATATAGTCACCATGCTGTGTATATAACATTTCAGAACTATATCTTATAACTGGAAGTTTGTGCCATGTAACCACTTTCCCTCATATTCCCCACCCCACCACCCATTTATTTACTTTTTCTTCTTGTTAAATATTTATGTATGTATGTATGTATGTATAAATATTCCATTTAAAGACATGTAAAAAAACCCCAAACATTGATGTGTTTGATATCAATGGTGCAACCCCAGACCCCACTGGGGGTGGGGGTTCTATATAAAATATAGCATATCCCATACACATACAGAGAGGAAGGGAGAGAGATAGAGAGTTAGAAACATCGATGAGAGAGAGACATCGATCAGCTGCCTCCTGCACATCTCCCACTGGGGATGTGCCCGCAACCCAGGTACATGCCCTTGACCGGAATCGAACCTGGGACCCTTCAGTCCATAGGCTGACGCTCTATCCACTGAGTCAAACTGGTTTCGGCTATTTATTTATTTTTAGTATGCTCATCACAACTGCAGCACACACACAACATTTATATACTTCCTAAATGTATAGGTGTAAATGTAGTCATTCTAAGTTAAAAAATAACCCAGAACATTTAAAAATTCCGTCCTTGAGTATGGAAGGCCAATTTTACAGAAATCAATCGTAGTAAATATTTATAATATGGTCATGAGAAAAATCCTAACAGGATAATTCAAATATACCTTTTTTTTTTGTACTGTGACACCTATGTACACCCAAGGAGAGGGCAAGGGGAGAGGTTGAGTGGGTGCTTGTCTTTTTTTAAAAAAAAAAAATTTGTTTTGTTGCTTAAAGTATTACAAAGAGTGTTACATATGTCTCCTCCCCCCAACTCCCTTGACATTACCCTGGCCTCCCCTACCCCACAGTGTCTTGTGTTCATTGGTTATGCTTATATACATGCATACAAGTCCTTCAGTTGATCTCTTACCCCCCAACCTTCCCTGGCCTTCCCACTGTACTTTGACAGTCTGTTTGATGCTGCCCTGCCTCTATATCTATTTTTGTTCATCAGATTATAATGGTCTTTATTATCCATACATGAGTGAGATCATGC
>NW_006291549.1:1681913-1686003 GCF_000327345.1 Myotis davidii
TTGAGCATGTTTTCATATGTCTCTTGGCTTTCTGAATGTCCTCTTTTGAAAGTGTCTACCTAGGTCCTTTGCCCATTTTTTGATTGGATTGTTTATCATCCTTTTATTAAGTTGTATGAGTTCCCTATAAATGTTGGAGATTAAACCCTTATCGGTGATAACATTGGCAAATACGTTCTCCCATGCAGTGGGCTTTCTCGTTCTTTTTTTTAAAATTTAAGTTCTTTATTGTTTAATGTATTATATGTCTTCTTTTTCCCCCATTGGCTTCTCCCGGCCACCCCAAATCCCAGCACATGCCCTCACTCCCACCGCCGCCTGTGTCCATTGGTTATTCACATATGCATGAATATAAGACCTTTAATGGATCTCTTATCCCCTCACCCCCCACACCTTCCCTCTGAGGTTGGACAGTTTATTTGATGCTTCTATGACTCTGGTTCTATTTTTGTTCATCAGTTTACGTTGTTCATTATATTCCACAAATGAGTGAGATCATGTGATATTTATCCCACTACCCTTTCCTGGTAACCAACAATCTGTTCTCTGTTTCTGTGAGTTTGTTTTCTTAGGTTCTACATATAAGTGAGCTCATGTAGGGTTTGTCTTTTCTCTCTGTCTTATTTTCACTTAGCATAATGCCCTCAGGGTCCATCCATGTTGTGGCAAATCGCAGGAGTTCCTTCTTTTATGTGGTTGAGTAATATTCCACTGTATCTTTATACCACATATTCATCTGTTCATCTGTTGATTGGTGATTAGGTTGTTTTTGTGTATTAGCTACTGTAAGTAATGCTGCAGTGAACATGGGGGTGTAGATCTTTTTGTGTGACAGTGATTTCATTTCCTTCAGGTATATTCCCAGAAGTTAAATTGCTGGATCATATGGTAGGTCTGTTTTTACTTTTTTTGCGGAACCTCCATACTATTGTTCATAGTAGCTATACTAATTTAAATTCCCACCAATAGTGCATAGGGGTTTTCATTTTTCACCACATCCTCACCAGCCTTAGTTATTTCTTTTTGATAATAGGCATTCTAATAAGTGAGGTGATATCTCATGTGGTTTTGATTTTCATTTCACTGATGATTAGTGATGTTGAGCATCTTTTCATGTGCCAGTTAGCCATCTGTATGTCTTTTTTGGAAAAAATGTCTACTCAGATTCTCTACCCTTTTCTTTAATGTGGTTTTGTGTGTTTTTTTTGGCGATTGAGTTGTGTGAGTTCTTTATATATTTTGGATATTAACACCTTATCACATATATAATTTATAAATATTTTATCACAATTTGTAGGTTGTTGCTTTTTCATCTCGTCTAATTTTTTTTTAAGATGGTTTTTATAAGATAGGTTTAGTTTCATTCTTTTGCTTGTGATTGACCAGTATTCCCAGAACCATTTTTTGAAGAGATTGTTCTTTCTCCATTGTATATTTTTGGCCACTTAAAGAAGAAAACAAAAACAAACCCAACCTGGTATCATACTGGCGATCTCTTGGTTCACGGGATGATGTTTAACTGAGCCACACTGGGTGGGCTTAACTGCTTTGCTATAAATTAATTGACTGTATATACATGGGACAACTTTGCTGAAAAATGTACGTGGTTTTTTTCTTTCAGCACTTTCAAAAATCATGCCACTACAGCCTGACCTGTAAAGTTTCTGCTGAAAAATCTGCTGATGGTCTAATGGTTTTTCCCTTGTATGTAACAAATTGTTTTTCTCCTGTTGCTTTTAAGATTCTCTTCTTGCTTTTAACTTTTGACAAATTTAATTGTAAGGTTTCTTGATTTGAGTCTTTGTAGTTATCTAATTTGAAACTCACTGGGCTCCTGAATCTGGATGTTTGTTTCCTTCCCCAGGTTAGTAAAGTTTTCAGCTATTATTTTTACAAATAAGCTTTCTCCTCTTTTCTCCTTCTGGGATCTCTAAAATGTGAATCTTGTTCTACTTGATGATATCCCATAAGTTCCGTAAGCCATCTTTACTCTATTTTTACTTTTTTTTCTGATTGGACAAAATCTACTGCCCTGCTTATTTCTTTCTTTTGTTTCATGTAGTCTGCTGGTGAACCCCTGTTGCGTATTTTTCAGTTCGATAATTGTATTTCTCCATTCTGTGATTTCTGTCTGGTACTTAAAAAAATATTTTCTATTTCTTTGTTGAAATTCTCACTTTGTTGATGCATTTTTCTCCATATCTGGATATTTTTTGTTTATTATTTTGAACTCTTTATCAGGTAAATCACTTATCTCCATTTTATTAGTGTTTATTTCTGGGGTTTAATCTTGTCCTTTTGTTGACAACATATTCTTTTGTTTCTTCATTTTCCTTGACTATCTATATTAGTTTCTCTGCATTAGATAAAACAGCCCCTTTGCCAGACTTGAAGTGGTATCATGCAGGAGATGAAACAGCGTTCAGCCCTGCACTAGCTCTTGTTTGTCTCTCAAACCTTTGTGTTTGTCCAAGCAGTCTTGTTGGTTGGTTGTGGCAACCAATAGTTGCGGGTGTGCCAAGATCTCAGTCAGCACCTAGATACAGGTTGATTGGAAGCTGGTCTCTTAGACAGCAGCTTTTAAAGTATGCAAGTACTTCTTTCAGGGAAGGGTTAGTTAAATATAGAAATTTTTAATTGAAAGTTGTTTTATGTATTAAGGATATTTTTCTTAAAATTTTATAGCAAAATGCCATAATCATACTATTAATTGGAATTCTGTTAATTGATATATCTAAACTTATTTTAATAACATTTATTGATATTCTAGCATGTGTTAGGCACTGTTTTTGGTTATGAAGAAACTTGAGGGAACAAAACAAGGTCTTTGCACTCATGGAGCATTTCTTCAGGTCAGAGAGTCACTGTCAGACAGACACACCATGTAGTAATAAGTGTTGTGAAGAAAAATAACGCCGCATGAGATAAGGCATGATAGAGAACGGTGGTGCTGTTTTATGTATGGTGGTGAAAGAAAGCGAATCTGATCAAGTGACATTTAAGAAGGAAACTGGAGGAAAGCCATTTAGATATGTGAGAGAAGACCATTCCAAGCAGATGTATCTACAAGAACAAAGCCCATGAAGCAGGAGTTTGGTAGCATGGAGGCCAGTGTGGTTAGATCTGAGAGAGCTATTGGGGAGAGTAAGTGACTTAAGAGAGGTAGATGTAGGAGGGTCAGGACTCCTAGGGCCTTGTTGCCACCATAGGATATAGACTTTGAGTGAGATGGAAAGCCATTGTTGTGTTTAAATAGAACAACAACATGGAAGCCATGGGAGTGTTTTAACAAGAAGAGTTATAAGAACTAACATAATGTTTTAGAAGGATCACCCTGATTATACTGCAGAAATAAGAGTATAAAAAGTCAAAGATGGGAGCAGGGAGAGAGATTTAAGAGACAATTGTAATAGTCCAGGTGAAAAACAGTGGGTGCTTAGATTTGGCTGTGAGATGTAGTTTGATTTTGGAAATAATTCAAAGGTAGAACCCATAAGATTTGAAGATGGCTTAGATGTGAAGTATGAGAAGAAGGGAAGAATTTAAAAATACAGCATTTCTATGCCTAACTACCAGGATGAATGGATTTGCCATTTTCTCAGACAAAAAAGAATACTCAAGCATTTCTCCTAACAAGAAGGAGGAGGATACTGAAATTATATAGAGAGAAGTGAAAGCTTTGAATTAGGTAAATAGTAAAAGGAATGGAGAGAAACGGATGACTTAGGATTTCTACCAACTAGTAACATGTTCTTTATTGTATTGACACTGTAACTTTTCATGATACCTCCAATTAGACTCATCTCTTCATCAGTCTATCCTTTCATCCATTCATCATTCAGTTATTCATCCATTGATTCATGTATTATTCAGTTACATAGTCAATATTTATTAAACTCCTACTGTATTCTAAGTACTAGTTTTAGTGTGAAGGGCTACAAAGATGAATAAGACAGTCTGCTCTTATGAATATTTTAAATGGATATACAGACAGGAAATAATTATTATAGAACTAGAGGCCCGGTGCACAAAAATTTGTGCACGGGGGGGCGGGGGGCGGGGGGGGGGCCCTCTCAGCCAGGCCTGTGCC
>NW_006291549.1:1686646-1690104 GCF_000327345.1 Myotis davidii
GCCCCCTTCAGGGTGGGGGTCCCCACTGGGGTGCCTGGCCAATCTGGGTGAGTGGCTGAGGGCTGTTTTTAGGCTGGGGGTGACTGAAGCTCCCAACCACTGCTTTTTTTCTTTTTTTTTTTCTTTTTAATTCTGGGCCAGCTTTAGCTTTGAGGCTTGGCTCCAGGTCTTAGGCCTCCACGGCTGAAAGTAGGTGTCTGGCCTTTGCTTACAATGTTGGGAATCTGCTGGCTGAAGTCCGGCGGTATTTGTTACAGTTTCTTAAACTGCAGGCTCAGAGGCCTGCAGCGCAG
Organism: Myotis davidii; assembly: GCF_000327345.1. Classification (NCBI taxonomy): domain Eukaryota; kingdom Metazoa; phylum Chordata; class Mammalia; order Chiroptera; family Vespertilionidae; genus Myotis; species Myotis davidii. The sequence continues at coordinate 1,686,940 of NW_006291549.1, forward strand.
GCGGGAACGTTGGTTTCCTCCATCACTGAAGCAAGCAAGCCTCATGTTTGTTTCCAGCTGCCTGGCTGCCAGCTGCCATCTTGGCTGGCAGTAAATTTGCATATCGCCCTGATTAGCCAATGGGAAGGGTAGCGACCATATGCTAATTACCATGTTTCTCTTTTATTAGATAGGATGTGCTATGATGGAAGTATAAACAAAGTAGGGGCTTTTTGGAGAGACGCTTTGCAGGGAACATGTTTATGGAGAGAAAGTGGTATTGCCAAAGCTTTCAGAGAGAAAGTTGAATATGTCAGTTTGAATATTATTTAGTAGTTTCTTGTTGGGAGTAAATAAGCATAGGCCCAGAGGTGAGAAAGATTATTAAGAATAGTCTATCTTAGTGCTTTTTAGACCTGAATATGCATACAGTCACCCAGAGTGGGGGCTTATAAAACAGATTCTGATGCAGCAAGTCTGGACTAGGGCCTGAGATTTTGCATTTCTTTTACATTCTCAGATGGTGCTGTTATAGCTGCTCCAGGGACCACCCTTTGATTGATAAAAGACTAAGTAGGAAAGTGGATTATATACAGTTGAGGGAAAATGGTAGAAGGATTTTATTCTTTCATTTCTCTTATCCCTATATTATTATTATTATTTTTTTTACAAACAATTGCATTGGGACTTTTCTGTGTATGTTTCTTGGAGGGTATATCCACAGAGTAATAGATAATGTAAATTCTGGAATCTGGATCCCTTACCTGCATTATCTTGTACAAGTTACTTAACTTTAGGGAAGTCAAGTCTGAGTTTTGTCATTTGTAAAATAGGTAATATAATAGCACATACCTCATTGGGGTTCTATGAAGATTAATGAGGCAGTGCATGGTGGGTATTTAGAGCAATACATGTTAGCTTTTAATATTATTATATACAAGAAAACACTTCTTACACAATGTTAGTAAATTTGAGATTGTGTTTTCCTGTAGTGATAGTGATTTATATTCTCTTTTTTCGGATCTTATAATCAAAATTATTGTTGGGCTAACTGACAGTCTTTGCCGTAGAATAGGGCAGAGCTAATTGGTTTGTAATCAAACCTGTGACCTTTGATTTCTTAGCACCCTGCTCTTAACTAGTTGAATTCTGTTCTCATCTCAGAGTGATTGTTTATCTTTTCCATGTACAAGTACAGTTTCTTGCCTTAGAGGAATATTTTGCAGTAGAGGACTAGAGAGAAACCTAAGCCTTAAAATTACTATCCTGTATTTATCTGTGAATGAGGTATATTCCATGTGGCTAACAGCAGACCACAAGATTGAAGTTGTAAATTTTAACCACAGGTTTCTTTGTGTTTTATTTCTTTTCATTCTTTAATCCTTCCTATTTTAAGTGGTAGAAAATTTTCTTTCTGAATGTGGTTTTCCCTTAAGTTCTCACTTTATTTCCCTATTTATTTATTCATTTATTTTATCATCTTATACACTTTTATTTTGAACCTTTATTGTTGAAAATACTATCTTTTAAACATTATTATTACTAAATATTTTAAACCTACAAAGGAATAACTGTAAAATCTGTGGACACACTAATAGCTATCACCAACACTTCTGATGCTACCTGTATGCTCTACCTTGATCCCATCTTCTTTTCTCTGAAGACAATCATGATCTTGGATATTGTGTTTATTAATTCCTGCCTATTAAAACTTTCTTAAATATATGTTTAGTATTATTTTTATTTAAACCTTAAAAATATCATCCTCTATGTAGGTCATGCTTTGGGACTTGATTTTTATCTTTGAACTTTATTTTTTTACTATTAATGAATACACATACATTTATTTATTTATTTTAGATTGAAATTCTTTATTGTTTAAAGCATTACATGCGTCTCCTTTTCCCCCCATTGACTTCTCCCTGGCCACCTTCAACCCACAGCACATGCCCTCACCCCCCTACTGTCTGTGTCCATTGGTTATGCTCATTTGCATCCATACAACTCCTTTGGTTGATCTCTAACCCCTCATCCCCCGCCTTCCCTTATAGGTTGGACAGTCTGTTCAATGCTTCTTGACTCTGGTTCTATTTTTATTCATCAGTTTATATTGAACATTATATACCACAAATGAGTGAGATCATGTGATATTTATCTTTCTCTGACTGGCTTATTTCACCTAGTATAATGCTCTTCAGTTCCATCCATGCTGTTGCAAATGGTAAGAATTCCTTTTTTTTAACAGCAGCATAGTATTCCATTGTGAAGATATACCCCAGTTTTCTAATCCACTCATCTGCTGATGGGCACTTAGACTGTTTCCAAATCTTAGCTATGGTAAATTGTGCTGATATGAACATAGGGGTGCATATATCCTTTCTGATTGGTGATTCTGTTTTCTTGGGATATATTCCTAGAAGTGGGATCACGGGGTCAAATGGAAGTTCCATTTTCAATTTTTTGAGCAAACTCCATTCTGTCTTCCATAGTGGCTGCACCAGTCTGCATTCCCACCAGCAGTGCATGAGGGTTCCTTTTTCTCCTCATCCTCTCCAGCACTTGTCGTTTGTTGATTTGTTGATGATAGCCATTCTGACAGGTGTGAGATGATACCTCATTGTTGTTTTGATTTGCATCTTTAGCATGATTAATGACTTTAAGCATGTTTTCATATGTCTCTTGGCCTTCTGTATGTCTTCTTTTGAAAAGTGTCTATTTAGGTAGGTCCGTTGCCCATTTTTTGATTGGATTGTTGATCTTCCTTTTGTTAAGTTGTATGAGTTCCCTATAAATGTTGGAGATTAAACCTTTATTGGGGATAACATTGGCAAATATGTTCTCCCAGGCAGTGGGCTTTCTTGTTGCTTTGTTGATGGTTTCTTTCTCTGTGCAGAAGCTTTTTATTTTGATGTACTCCCATTTGTTTATTTTCTCTTTAGTTTCCATTGCCCTAGGAGCTGTATCAGTAAAGATATTGCTACAACAAATGTCTTCTACTTTGCTACCTATGGCTTCTTGTAGGGTTTTTATGGTTTCCCATCTTACATTCAAGTTCTTTAGCCATTTCGAGTTTGTTTTTGTGTATGGTGTAAGTTGGTGATCTAGTTTCATTTTTTTGCATGTATCTGACCAAATTTCCCAGCACCATTTATTAAAGAGGCTGTTTTGACTCCATTGTATGGTTCT
>NW_006291549.1:1690274-1695822 GCF_000327345.1 Myotis davidii
TATTTTATTTATTTTTTGATGTAATTATAAATGGGATTGTTTTCTTAGTTTCCTTTCTGATAGTGCATTATTGGTGTATAAAAATGCAACCGATTTTTGGGTTTTATTTTGCATCCTGCAATTTTACTGAACTTATTTACCAGTTTTAAAAGTTTTTTTTTGTCTGTGGAATCTTTAAGTTACTTTATATACAGTTTCTTCAAATAATGACAATTTTACCTTTTTCTTTCCAATTTGGATGCCTTTTATTTCTTCTTCTTGTCTGATTTCTGTGGCTAGGACTTCCAGTACTATGTTAAATAAGAGTGGTGAAAGCAGACATCCTTGTCTTGGTCCTGATCTTAAGGGAAACGCTTGTAGTTTTTGCCCAATGAATATGATGTTGGCTGTAGGTTTGCCATATATGGCTTTTATTATGCTATGTTCCCTCTATTCTTATTTTGTTGAGAGGTGTTTTTTTTTAAATCATAGATGGGTGCTGGATTTTATCAAATGCTTTTTCAGCATCTATTGATCTGATTATGTGATCTTTATCTTTCAATTTGTTTATGTGATTTATCATGCTTATTGTTTTGCAGGTATTGCATCAACCTTGCATACCTAGTAAAGCCCACTTGATCATTGCTTATGATCTTTTTAATATACTGCTGGATGAATTTGCTAATATTTTGTTGAGGATTTTAGCATCCATATTCATCAAGGATATTGGCCTGTAATTCTCTTTCTTTGTAGTGATCTGGTTTTGGAATTAGGATAATGCTGGCTTCATAGACAGAGCTTGGAAATGTGCATTACTCTTGAGTTTTTTGGAATAGTTTGAGAAGGATAGCTTTTAATTCTTCTCTGAATGTTTGGCAAAACTCTCCTGTGAAGCCATCTGTCCTGAGAGTTTTGTTTGCCAGAAGCTTTTTGATGACTGTTTCAATTTCATCCTTAGTTATCAGCTTGTTGAGTTTTTTTATTCTTCTTTATTAGAGTTTTGAAAGGTGGTATTTTTCTAGGAATATGTCCATTTCCTCGAGGTGGTTTAGTTTGTTGGAATTGTTCAGAGTATTTTTTTTACAATCTTTTGTTTTTCTGTGGAGTCTATTGTTAGTTCTCCTCTTTCTTTTCTGATTTTTTTTATTTGGGATCTCTCTCTTTGCTTCTTGGTGAGCCTGGCTAGAGGTTCATCAATCTTCTTTATCCTTTCAAAGAACCAGCTCTTGGTTTCATTGATCTTTTGTATTGTTGTTTTGATCTCTATTTCATTTATTTCTGCTCTGATCTTTATTATTTCATTCCTCTGCCTACTCTGAACTTTTCTTGTTGCTCTCTTTCTAATTCTTTAAGTTGGAGAGTGAGATAATTTATTACCAGTTTTTCTTGATTTTTGAGGTAGGCCTGTAATGCTATGAACTTCCCTCTCAGGACTGCTTTCACTGTGTCTCATAGGTTTTGGATTGTTGTGTTTTTATCATCATTTGTTTCCTGGATGTTTTTAATATCTTCTTTGATCTCTTTGGTAACCCAATCATTGTTTAATAGCATGCTATTCAGCCTCCAATTGTTTTAATTTATTTATTGTTTTTATCATAGTTGATTTCTAATATCATGCCATTGTGATCTGAGAAGATGCTTGATATGATTTCAATCTTCTTGAATTTGGAGAGACTTTGCCTATGACCCATTATGTGGTCTATCTTTGAAAATGTCCCATTTGCTCTTGAGAAGAATGTATATTCTGTAGCTTTGGGGTGAAATGTTCTGAAGATGTCAATTATGTCTATCTGATCTAGTGAGTCATTTAAGATTGCTGTTTGTTTGCTGATTTATTTTGTCTAGAGGATTTATCCAGTGATGTCAGTGGGGTATTAAAGTCCCCAACTATGATCGTATTGCTGTCGTTCTCTCCCTTGATATCGTCCAGGTTTTTTATGTATTTGTGTGCTTCTGCATTGGGTGCATATAGGTTTACCAGATTTATATTCTCTTGTTATATTGATCCCTTTGTATTATGAAGTGGTCCTCCTTATCGCTTGTTATGGCCTTCACTCTGAGGTCTGTTTTGTCAGATATAAGTATTCATACCCCATTTTTTTTTTCATATGCATTTGCCTGAAAGATATTTTTCTATCCCTTCACTTTCTCTCTGTTTGAGTCTCTTGTTCTGAGGTGGGTCTCTTGTAGGCAGCATATATATAGGTAATGTTTTCTTATCTATTCAGCATATATATATGGGTAATGTTTTCTTATCGATATCTTTTGATTGGATCATTTAGGCCATTTACATTTAAACTTATTATTGATAGGTATTTGTTTATAGCCATTTTTATTTTTGTGCCTGTGTTTCTTTTTCCCTTCTTTTTTCTTCTTCTTCTTCTTTTTAAAACAGTCCCCTTAACTTTTCTTGCATTGCTAGCTTGGTAGCTATAATTCCGTTAGCCTTTTTGTTGTTGTTGTTGTCTGTAAAGCTCCTTATTTCCCCTTCAGTTTTGAATGATAGCCTTGCTAGATAGAGTATTCTTGGATTCAGTCCCTTGCTTTGCACCACTTAGTATACTTCCTGCCATTTCATTCTGGCCTAATATGTTTCTGTTGGGAAATAATTTGATAATCGAATGGGAGATCCCTTGTAAGTAACTTTCTGTCTCTCTCTTGTAGCCTTTAAGATTCTCTCTTTTTTCTTAATGTTTGCCATCATAATTATGACGAATCTTGGTGTGGGTCTTTTTGTGTTCTTCTTGTTTGAGAGTCTCTGTGCTTGTGCAACATTTTTCTTCCCCAAATCAGGGAAGTTTTCTTACATTATTTCTTCAAATAGGTTTTCTAATATTTGCTCATCTTCTTGTTGTTCTGGCACCCCTATTATACATATGTTGCTTCATTTCATGTTTTCCCAAAGCTCCCTCAGTCTCTCCTCCTGTCTTTTGATCTTTTTCTCCAATTGCAGTTCAGATTGGGTATGTTTTGCTTCCCTGTCTTCTAATTCACTAATTCAGTCCTCCACTTCTCCTAGTCTACTGTTGAAAGATTCCATATTGTTTTGTATTGTAGCTATATCACTCTTTATTTCTTCCTGATTCTTACATAGGTTGTTGATTTTCTCATCCATTTGGTTTATGAACTGTATGACCCTTAGTCCGAATTCTTTTTCTGATATATTGCATGCCTCTGTTTCATTTAGTTCCTTGTCTGGTGATTCCTTATTTTCTTTCCTTTGGGGGTTGTTCTTCTGTCTCCCCATTTTTGCTTTCACCAAAGGATCTAGGTGTCGAGTCACACGCGGCCTGTGGCTACAGCAGTGGACTTGGTGGTGGGTTGTATAGTCGTGGGCAGCAGCTACTCCTCAGGTGGTCGCGGGCAATGGCTGCACTTTGTGGGGCCGTGGGGCAGCTGCTCCTCATGCATTCATGGGCAGTGGGTTTTCACGGGGCAGCTGCTCCTCGGGCGGTTGCAGGTGGCTGCACCTTGCATGGTCATGGTGCAGCTGCTCCTTATGTGGTCACAGATGGTGGCTGCTCCTCCAGCAGTCACGGTCAGTGGCTGCTTGGGCAGCTGTTGGAGTGGTCACCCTGCCTGAGGCTAAAGCGTATGGCTGGCAGGAGGGGAGCACCCTCCGGAACTCACAGGAGCCCTCAGCTGGGGAGGCTGGAGTGCAGGTGTCCGTGAGTTGGCAGCCAAGGCAGCAGGTCCCTGGCCAGAGTGGCTGTAGGATCCCAGGTGGTGTCTGAAAGCACCCTGGGTGGAGCTGAGGCTGGTCTCCCAGTCACAGCAGCTCTCCTCTTCAAATGGTGTGGTCTCTGTGGCAGAGCTGGCGCTCCGGGAGGAATTACAGCAGTAGCAGAGGCACCTGGCCTTGTGAGCCCAGTCCACCAGCCCCACAGGTCCTGTGAAATCTTTCTGTCCCTTACTCAGACACACACCACACATCCACACACTACCCTTTTGCTCCCCCACTCACTCTCACTCTCTCCCTCACTGCCATCCTCCCGGCCGCCATCTTGGACTCTTTTTTGAACTTATTTTTGTAAGCTAATTCTTTGCTGTTAAGTTTAGCTATAATTCTTTTCCCCTTCTGTGCAACAGTTTATTGTAGGAATAAGCTCCAGTTTATTTATCCATTCTTTTTGTCAAGGAATTTTGTTTCTGTATGTAGTTATTGGAATTTATACACTGCTGCTATGAGCTTTCTAGTGCATGCCTCCTGACACGCATGTGCAAATTTTCTCTAGGATATATTGGTAAGGGTGAAATCACCTATAAAGAATAGGTAAATAGACTTACAAAAAAATGGCAATTGTTTGCTAAAGTGTTGTCTCACATCATAGACTTCTTAATTACATTCTTAGAAGAGATAAAATATCTCATTCTGGTTTTAGTTTATGTTTCTTTTATTTCTAATGATCTTGAACATCTTATATTTATGTTATGTGAAATGTTTATTAGAGTCTTTTGCTCATTTTTCAATTGGGATTTTTGCCTTTTTGTTGAAGTTCTTTATTTTTGTTATTATACTGTTTGAAATAATGTCAGCTTCCTTATTACATAAGCCCCAATCTTTGTAGCTTAAAATAATTTATTGTTTACTTACATAATATCTAATATGGGTATTAATTGAATTTTCAACTTCTAAGCAGTGATCTAGACTCCTTTGAAGTCTCCTTTTATATTTTGGATTCACTAGCTTTAAATATGTCTCCCAAAGTTGTCCTGGAATCATTTCTGTCCCAGCTAGCAAGAACGGAAAAAGTTCCCAGAGAATCTCATTAAAAAAGTTTTTACAAATCAGGCATGAAGGTGGTACATAACACTTGAACTGGCATATCATTGGCCATAACTCAGTTATTAGGCCACATGTTAACTAATTGCAAAGAAGATTGGAATTAGTTAACCCCCAAATATTGGGAAACAAGTGTCTATATCCAAAGGAAGTCAGTGAGTTTAGAGATCAACCAGCAATCTCAGCTATTGGATATAATTTTTTCAAATACCTTCTTGCTTGTTTTCCTTTCCACTCATTCTATGGTGTATTTTGAAAAAGGACGTATTAAATTTAATATAGTTCAATTTCTCAATATTTTAAACTTGGTGCTTAATGTCTTGTTTAAAAATCACACCTTGGGTTAGGGTTAGGGTTAGGGTTAGGGTTAAAAAAAAATCACACCTTATCCTGAACTCTAGAGATATTTTCCACTAATGTGTTATAATTTTAACTTCCACATGTCTTTAATCTATGTGGAATTGATTTTCATTTGTTGTGAAGAAGAGAATATTATTTAATTTTTTAAAAAAAATCTTCAGCTATAGTATAATTCTTTTTCAAATCTGGTCAGGTTGACTTTATTTATTTATTTATTTATTAAATATATCTTTATTGATTTCAGAGAGAAAGAGAGAGGGAAAGATAGAAACATCAATGATGAGAGAGAATCATTGATTGGCTGCCTCCTGCTTGCCCCACACTAGGGATCAAGCCCGCAACCCAGGCATGTGCCCTTGACTGGAATCGAACCTGGGACCCTTCAGTCCGCAGGCTGACGCTCTATCCACTGAGCCAAGACGGCTA
>NW_006291549.1:1699565-1723223 GCF_000327345.1 Myotis davidii
CATATTTAGAGAATACTGAAGAGGACATTTAATTCTTTGAATTTAGTAATTTGTTTTAGGATACTTTTAACAGACATATTTTAAATATTCAGAATTCTGGCAGAGTATGAGTTATATAACATCTTTTGGAAAAAAGCAATTGTGTTCAATATTACTATGTAAGGCAATCCCTCCCCCCCAAAAAAAAAAATCTATAGAAAAATCACTTAGTCTTTCTGTCCTAATTTTTTAGTCAGTCCAGGATTAGGTTAGTCTTGGGATTAGAATGAACAGTCAGTATGAATATTTCAGAGTTAATACTCTAAACATTCTTCTGTGACATGTAAATATCACGAATTTTTTTCAAAGCAGTGTGATATTTATGTCATAGAAGAAAAAATTAGCTTGTGGTTGTAACAAAGTTACAGTTGTCATCTGGATGTTACTGTAAGCCAATAAAATATCAATTTATAATTCATTCATTGTTTAGCTTTATATGGTGGATGGAAGTAGTTAGATTTAGGAAATAAAAATTTTACCTTTAATTTTGCTATTCACTAATTTGGCTGTACTACACAAGTCTTTATAATAAAGGAAAGTTTAGTTTGACTGACTGTAGTATTGAATTTTGCTATAATGTGACATTAGGATTAGAGGAGATGGTGATAGTTTAAATTTTATAAATTTAGTAAATAATTCCGGTATATTTTGTCATCTCTAAATGCAATCTGGGATATTTAGATTAAAAGTACTTGTATAGAAGAAATGCAAATATATTTTTTAAAAGAATGTGAGCTGACTTGTTGACATTAGACATTTAATACTCAATTTAGTAGACTTTCTAGAAGTGAGATGTGAGTACATGTAATTCCATTTATGAACTTCTGTGATAAGACTATTTTGATATATAACATCATGTTGATTCTATATTATTATTTTTCTTTTTTAAAAAAGAATATATGATTATTTTTAAAGTCAGCCGTTTTCAGGTTATGGATAATTCAGTTAATAATGTTTGCCTTATAAATTGGCAATATATTTCTTCATTTCTAAAATCAATTTAAAATAAAATTCAAGTTTTTACAGAGATTCAGATATTATATGGGAAGAAAATTTTGTGTATATATACTCTTTAATAAAATATATTTATATTTTAACATATTTAACATTTAATATATTAATATTTAACATATTTAATATTCTGTCTTCTTCCATGGTCCCGCTCAGTTAATTTTTAGGGAACATTTAATATGTCAATAAATCTGATGTAATGACAGTGCGGCTCTAATGTGTATAAGTCAGATATTTTATATGTGCACATATTAGAGATCTGAAACATACATATATATTTAACCTCTACTAAATTTTCAGTGAGATGTTATTTGGGGAGAAACTATTTTTTTTGAGGTAGCATGTCTTTTTAAAATATTTTGTTTGTTTTGAAATGAATTTATAATGTGTTGACAGGTTTGAAATCTATACATTTCCTAAATAAGTGAGATGATGTATGTAAAATGCTTACCTAAAGCTAGGAACTCAATACATTTTTGCTAAATGTTATTATTATTTTACTATAGTAGGAAACAAATTAATATATTTAATTAAAAATTACTAGGAAGACAAAACAATTGAACTCAATTATTTGCAATTGTTATAGCTTTGATTTTTTTCTATTAAGCAGTATTTCCTCAGCTTCTAGTGTATTAATGCCATACAGTGTTGCTTGAATTTAATGCAACATGACTGGATATTTAATTTTTATATCTAGTAATTGGCACACCACTTCAAGTCTTTTGTTCCCTCTCCTTCTACTCTGTATCTTCTACAGGACTTTTTGATCAAAATTACTTATGTGGATCAATGTGAAAAAGTAATTATGCCTTAATAATGGTCAGTTTAAAGAGATTAGTTCCTATTGGAGGTATTTTAACACCTCCTTCTCTGATCATTTGTCATCCGATTAAGTATGGTCGAGCACAGTGATGGCGAACCTTTTGAGCTCGGCGTGTCAGCATTTTGAAAAACCCTAACTTAACTCTGGTGACGTGACACTATAGAAATTCTTTGATATTTGCAACCATAGTAAAACAAAGACTTATATTTTTTATATTTATTTTATATATTTAAATGACATTTAACAAAGAAAAATCAACCAAAAAAATGAGTTTGCGTGTCACCTCTGACATGTGTGTCATAGGTTTGCCATCACTGGTCTAGCACCACACCATTATCCAACAATACTGTAAACTGAAAAGTGCACAGGATTTTTGATATTAGAAAAAAAAATAGTTTATTTATAAAATACTAATAATTCTTAGCAAGAAGAGTTAACTTTTCAAAGAGTCTAAGATTTTAAGGGCAACAGATACAATAAACTTCCATAGACAGGGGGATTGGTTTTACTAAGCCTGTAAAGACAGCACTTAAAAAAGATAAGGATAAGTAAGGATATATGATGGTATACATATATCCTCAGATATCCTATATAATAAAAGACTAATATGCAAATAGACCAAACAACAAAACAACCAGAACAACCAAACAATCGGTCGCTGTGATGTGCATTGACCACCAGGGGGCATGCGTGGAACATGGTGGATGTTGGCTGCGGCGGGATGGTGGAGCAGATGAGTGGGGGTGCCAGACCAAGGCAGGGCGCCGGTTGCTGTCATCAGGGTGAGCCTCTGGTGATTACTGAAAATTCTTAGCTCCTGCGCACCATGGTCCCGCCCAGTGCTTGCACCTGCTGTCAACACCTGACGCTGGCCCCAATCACTCGGTGCTGTCAGCAGGTGTGAGTGGTGGCTGCTGGCCTCAATTGCCCCTCAGGGCTTCTCCACCTCCCCTTGCTCCTGAGGGGAGATCGGGGCTGGCAGCCGCCTCTCGCAACCGCTGCCGGCAATAGCCCCACTTGCACCTACAGCTAGCGCCAGAGCCACCACTCACACCCGCTGCCAGTGCCCGGCACCTGTTCCTGATCGCTCGGTGCCATCAGTGGGTGTGAACAAGGGCTGCTGGCCCCGATTGTCTCTGAGGGCTTCTCTACCTCCCCCTGCTCCTGAGGGGCAATTGGGGCAGCAGCTGCCCCTTGCACCCACTGATGGCGCCAGCCCAACTCACACCCGCTGTTGGCACTGGCCCCAATCGCTCCGTGCCTTCAGCACCAACACCGTCAGCACATGGGAGTGGTGGGAGCAGGTCTGCCAGCAGACAGGGAACCAGGGGCCACAGCAGGAGGGGCCAGGTGGGGGTGCGGAAGATGGGCCAAGACCTGCCCCTCTGCCTACTGCAGCCTCACAGCCCACAGTTCCTTTCAAAGGTGCACAGATTCATGTGCTGGGCCCCCAGTATTATTATACTTATTATAGTTATACATATAATTATTAAGTTTAAAACGCAGGTCAATCCACTCATCTGATCAATCGGGGGAAAAGGAGAAATATGTAAAACTTTAGACAATAAAAAAAAAAGCAGGTTAATTGAGTATTGTATGGATGAGGGACGAAAGAGTCACTTAAACAATGGAGTAACCTGACAGGCACTACTTTAAAGAGCCAGGTGATCAAAGTCAGTCTCAACAGTCAAATTATGTCGGGGTCCTCAAACTTTTTAAACTGGGGGCCAGTTCGCTGTCCCTCAGACTGTTGGAGGGCCGGACTATAGTTTTAAAAAAAACTATGAACAAATTCCTATGCACACTGCACATATCTTATTTTGAAGTAAAAAAACAAAATGGGAACAAATACAATATTTGTATTTGCATGTGGCCCGCGGGCCATAGTTTGAGGACCCCTGAATTATGTTGATAGTATGCACCTTTTATATGATATGATGAAAATGGCACTTTACTTCTGTGATCTTCGTCCCTCAAACTTATAAGCTCATTCTAACCATGAGAAAAATATAGACAAATTGTAATATCTGGGGCATCCTAAATTATGCCTGAATAATAATACTCAAAACTGTCACTGATGTAAAAATAAGTATTGTCACAGTTAAGAGGTGCTGACTTGACACTAAATGTATTATGGTATTATGGATCAGATCCTGGAACATAAAAGGTGATTAGGTAAATAATAAACTATCGACTTCAGTTAAAAATAATGTATGAATATTGGTTTATTAATGTACCATATTAATTTTAGAGGTGCATAATAGGGGAAACTGGGTGTGTGAGAGTGGGAAGTTTAGGAGAACTAAGTTTTTCTGTAATTATAAAAATTGTTTTAAAAATAAATTATATATTTTTTAAAAAGCAGTTTAAAAGGCATAATTACAATGGTTGTTCTTTTTTTTTTTAAGTCTAAGTAACAATCCCAAATTTATCATTAGTCTACTCTGAGAGATGAGATTGTGGAGGAAACTCCATACTGTTTTCCATAATGGCTTCACCAGTCTGCACTCTTACCAGCAGTGTACAAGGGTTGCCTTTTCTCCACATCTTTGCCAGCAATTGTCATTTGTTGACTTGTTGATAGTAGCCATTCTGACAAGTGGGAGGTGATACCTCATGGTCGTTTTAATTTGCATCTCTCTGATGATCAGTGACTTTGAGCATTTCTTCATATGTCTTTTGGCCAGCTGTATTTCTGTTTTGGAAAAGTGTCAATTTAGGGCCTTTGCCCATTTTTTAAATTGGATTTTCTTCCTTTTGTTAAGTTGTATGAGTTCCTTATATAATTTGGATATTATCCCTTTATCAGATATATCATTGCCAAATATGTTCTCCTATACAGTAGGTTCCCTTTCCATTTTGTTGATGGTGTTGTTTTGTGTGTGTGTGTGTGTGTTTTGCTGTGCAAATGCTTTCATTTTGATTAACCCTATTTGTTTATTTTCTTCTTAGTTTGCTTTGCCCTAGGAGATGTGTCTGCAAACATATTGCTGCAAGAGATGTCTGTGATTTTGCTGCCTATAGTTTCTTTGAGGATTTTTATGATTTCCCATAAATGGCTTACATTTAAGTCTTTTATCCAATATGAGTTTAGAATTACAGGCAATATCTCTGATGAACATAGATGCTAAAATCCTGAACAAAATATCAGCAAACCGGATCCAGCAATATATTACAAACATTATATACCATGACCAAGTAAGATTTATTCTAGGGATGCAAGACTAGTACAATATTCACAAATCAATAAATGTGATACATCACATAAACAAATTTAAAGACAATGATCACAATCATATCAGCAGACATAGAAAAATAATTCTATAAAATCTAGTATGCATTTTTTAAGAAAACTCTAAGCAGAGTGGGGATAAAGGGATCATATGGTATATCACCATAATGAAGGCCATATATGACAAATCTACAGCCAACATCATACTCAAAGGACAAAAATTAAAACCATTTCCCCTAAGAACAGGAACAAGACAGGGATGCCCACTTTCACCACTCTTATTCAACATAGTACTGAAAGTGCTAGCCACAGTGATCAAGAAGAAAACATAAAAGGCATCCAAATTGGAAAGGAGGAAGTAAAACTGTCATTATTCATAGATGACATGATATTGTGCATAGGAAAATCAAAAGACTCCACCAAAAAGCTACCAGATTTAATAAAGGAATTTGGGAATGTAGCAGGATACAAAATTAATACACAGAAATTGATGGTGTTTTTATACACCAATAATGAAATCTCAGAAAGAGAAACTAAATAAGCAATCCCATTTACCATAGCAACAAAAAAATTAAGATAGACCTAAGAGTAAACTTAGCCAAAGAGGTAAAAGACTTGTACTTAGAAAACTACAGGACGTTGAAAAGAAGGAAGATATAAACAAGTGAAAGAAAGTACCGTGCCCATGGACTGATAGAATTAACATCACTAAAATATCCATGCTACGCAAAGCAATCTATAGATTCAATGCAATTCCTATTACCAATGGCATATTTCACATATCTAGAACAGATTGTCCAAAAATTTATATGGAACCAAAAAAGACCCCAAATATCCCCAGCATTGGAGGGTTTACAATACCGGATATCAAGTTATACTATAAGACTACTGTAATCAAAACAGCCTAGTACTCACACAAGAACAGATATATAGATCATTGGAAGAGAACAGAGTCCCCAGAAATTGACCCAAGCCATTATGCTCAATTTATGTTTGACAGAGTTAGGCAAGAGCATACAATGGAGTCAAGACAGTCTCTTCAACAAATGGTGATGGGAAAATTGGACAAATACATGCAAAAAAAAAAATGAAACTAGACCACCAATTTACACCATACACAAAAATAAACTCAAAATGATTAATTGCTTCTTTAATAGTGTTTTTTTTTTAATTTTAAAGTTCTGTTATTGGTTATTGAGGTCTTTTGAAGGAATGCTGCCTAAGTGTGAAATCTTTTACTGTTAATAGTGACAATATCTACTGATGGAGCATTTTTAATGTCTTCATGACTATTTGAATTATTTAGCATTGCAGCTTCCTAAATGAATATTTATGTTTTTCCATTTTTATCAATTGCATTTTAATTTAATGATGACTTAGAAAACTCACTTATTAAAAAAGACAGGGTTGCTTATTGGATATACCAGTTATATTTTCCTCTTTTCTAAATTTTTGTTTGATCTTGAACCATTAAAATTTCTTTGGAAATGATGGGATATGTGATATATTCTTCATAGTTTTTTTTTTAATGAAACCTGGACAAGAGCAGGCAGTCTTTGAATATTGTTTACATTGGCATCCCGATCAAAGGATATAATTACTAGGGGGAGAAATGGGTGTGGTAGGTAGAGGAGGCCATGGGGAGGGCAAATGGTGATGGACAGAGACTTCACTTATGGTGGTGAACATACAGTACAGTGTACCAATGATGTGTTGTGGAATTGTGCACCTGAAGCCTTTATAATTTTGTTAACCAGTGTCATCCCAATAAATTAAAAAAGGAAAACATTTAAAATAATCTAAAAATGATATAGTTTATAAACATTATGTATTGGGCTATGTAATAGGAAGAAAAAAATAAAATCAAAGTCATACAATTATTAAAAGGGCGATGAAAGAATCGGGCAAAGTCCTTTAGACTTTGGAAGGAAAGCCTTAAAGTGTTTTAATTTTATGTTCAACGCAAGGTAATAGGATAAGTTTTTATTATATTTTAAGTGTTGTAAAGGTACAATATATGAACAACACTGAGGAAAAAGTTTAGTAGTATGATAGAATAAAGGTTGGGAAACAAATCAGGTAATTTATATATGAAGGAAATATAATAGTATAAATCACAGATAGGTGCTACCACTAATTATAAAAATTACAGCTTAGAATTAGGAAAATTTTGCCAATCCCCTAAAAAAAGAAAAAAGTAGCCAAAACCACAAAAGGGTAATATTTCGCATTCTTGGTTCATAAAAGTTAGACATATATATTTTTCTTATAGTCTTTAAGAATATCATTTAGGAAACATGGGGATTATATAGCTACTCGATCCATATTATTAATACCAGAATCATAAGATTTGACTTTGCTTGAAATCAACAAAAACTGTTTTAACTAAGAGTTATTATATTTTATTTTTTGTAAATGAAGTTGTTAATTTAAAATAGCATATATGCATGGATTTTAATGTTTCAAGTATATTAAGTTAGGATGGCAATAGAATTTTGCACAATGCTAGTTTTCATAAACAGGTTTCTTCAAGCTTAATGTTTCTATGATTTCTGTTGTTAAAATGTGGTGCTTACCATTAGCAGTTGATCTGACATAAGAATAAATTTCAAAAGAGAATACTGTAAACTACATTCTTTTAAAATTATCAGAGTTCTTTGAATTGTTATTATTAAATGATAATGCATTAAAAGCTAATTAGGCCTATAGTACTATTCATTTCCTTTTCCCAGTTTCACATTCCATGGTGTTGCATAACTCTTGATGATCAGATGGTGGGTTGATTATTTCATGAGGAAATACATATGTGTATAATCATAAAATTGAAATAATTTATAAGTCAGTGGTGTGTATCATGAAACCATGCTTTAAATTTTTTCTCTTGCAAGTCTGTATGAAAATATTATTTATGAACATGTTTATACAGACTCTTGGTTATTTTGTAGAATGATAGAAGTTAAGCTAGTGCTAGTTTACAGTTTATTATTGAAATGAAATTTTCATTCTCTGAGTAAATATGACACATATTTAAATATTTGCATATATGTGAGTAATATGAGCTGTACTTTTATTTGCAAATATGCTTTTTAAAAATAGGTATTTCAACAGCCATCTTTATCGAGTTTGGAAACCTTAATGGTGTCACAGAAGTCTGAAATTGAGTATTTACAGGAGAGACTAAAAATAGCAAATGAAAAACTGTCAGAGAACAGATTGATCAACCAGGGTTCCTCAGAAAAGAGCATCTGTACAAATGATGAAGGGAAACAAAAGGTAGGGACATTTTTGTCATTTTTGTGAATTTGTCAGAATGAAGTTGGCAGTGCAAGCAATAAAGTTAAGAAACAAACAGGCATATTTACTTATCTGCTTTTAAAAAATATTATGTGCCAAACATTCAATAAAATAATTAAGAATGTTTTTCCTTTTTAAAGTGTTATTATACCTGTTTTGCAGTAAATTAATGTCCATATATTAATTTATCTATAGATTAGATAAATGCATTAATTAGATACATTAATCTGCATAATAATTTTAAGGTGGTATAGTCACTAATTCAATATCCTAATTTTAATGACAAGAAATAGATATCTTAATTTTTTATTCAATTATATTTAAATACTGCCCATGTGGAATATAAAACATTAAATGGAATTTAACATTAATATGTACAGTTATAAATACTGAGATTTAAAGGCATAGCAATAGTGAAAAATAAACAATTTTGTAGCATGTTTGTTGTCTATTAATGTCTCAGGTTTCCCTTTTTGTAGTATTCATTATATATTCCTGTTATGATGCAAAAAAATTTTGAACATTGACTAATATTAAAACTTCATATCACATTGTAAATATGTTATTTCTAGACAAAATTGAAATAACATTTCCCTAAAAATAAGTTTTAGACATATTTTTCTTGTACTTGTTAGTTCAGCAATAGAAAATAATGTTTTTATTAAGAGTAAGCCATGATTTTAAGATAATTGTTTTTGGTTCTTTTCAGTTTTTCCTGAGTGGAACAAATTATCTGAATAAAGAAAGCATTTAAAATTAGATCCATGGTTCTGTGGTACTTTTATTTATTTTCTCTAATGTTAGTAATTTTCAGAAGAATGAGCTTTATGTATATGTATGATATATGTACTTTTTTATTTAAGCATAACTGTATTTTATCTTTCTTGCAATTTTGAAGTACTTTCATGGCATTGAGCATTATTTAAGTGAAATAAGACATTCCTAAAATTGAAAGAAAACATTACAGGACCTAATTTGGTTACTTGCTTTATTGCTGAAGTTTAAAAAATGCATTGACTTGCTGTTTCATTGCTTTTAAAAAAGTCAAGAAAACATGAGGCATATTTTTAACAAATTTTTTTTCTTTCATAAGGATATTCAGTAAGTATGAACAATATGTTGCTCAGCTTAATAGTTGCTTTTACATATTCCTTCTCCAGATTGGTATATGAAGCTGTACATAATATAAACACACATTCATGTCTCTAGTCAGCCACATTATAGTTAATGACCATATGGTCATTACAGTATAAGATCTACTGTCTGTTGTATTTATATTCCTCAAGCATATTGTTCCTTCAACTTCACAGTGTGTTAAACTATTTCAAAGGGGAAAAAATCCTTTCCCTCTTGTTTCTGGTTGTCCTATCAAGTGTAACCTTGGACCCTTATAGAGCAATTAGACCAGCCTCTATCCCCTCCTTTGTAATGAGGTTTCTTGCATTTCTGAGTCTATAACCCTTTAGTCTTCCCTAATGGGACATCATTATTCTGAAAGAAACAATGTAAATGTAAATGAATATTCTCATTAACGAGTCACAGAGAAACCTTTAGCAGTAGCACTGTGGTAATTCTGCTTGTTATTTCTCTGGTATTCCATGCAGGATTTTTTTATAATTCATTATTAGTATTCAAAATTACGTGTTCTTTAATTTTGCATGTCTTTCATAATCCAGTGTTCCAACTAGTTCAACCATGTCCTTGTTTTATTCTCGAGGAACCACCTGTGAAACGTTCAAGGTCTTTGTCCCCAAAGAACTCTTTCACAGACTCAGAGGAGCTAAAGAAGCTGAGAAAAGCTGAAAGAAAGATTGAAAACTTAGAGAAGGCACTACAACTAAAGGTGAACATTAAATCATTCCTTTAGTAATAACCTTACAAAGGTAAAGATAGAGAAAGTAAACATTCATTTCACAAACTACTGCTTATCCTTTATCTTTCCTGAATTTAAATATATGTATAAAAATGTGTAATCTGTTGGTCTTGTTTTAAGATTTCTGAGGATCATAAAGTAATAAAAAATTGCTATTTGAAAACTATCACTTTAAAATTATTGGAGAATATTTTGGCTTAATATTGGAAATATATTTATTATAGTTTCTCAGAGGAAAAAAATGGAATTTTAACTAAAAATCAATTTCTTGTATTTTTTTTATATATGACTAGAGGCCCGGTACATGAAAATTCATGCACTGGAGGGGGGGTCCCTCAGCCTGGCCTGCCGCCTCTCACAGTCCAGGAGCCCTTACGGGCAGGAGGCAACCCGGCAATCGGGAGATGATGCCCCCATCACACCTCTGCTGCTGCCACTGCCGGCAGCACAAGCCTCGGCCGGCCCTGGTTACCTGAGCCTCAAGTGGCCCTGGGCGTCTGGGCAGCCACCATCCGTGGCTTGCCTGCGCTTCAGGCTGCCCCTAGGCAGCTGGGGGGCTGAGGAAACTGGGCACTGCCATCTTTGAGGGTGGGGCAGTCAATTAGCATATTCCCTCCTTATTGGCTGTGGGTGCCGCCATCTTTTCGATGGCATGAGGGTCAATTAGCATATTCCCTCTTTATTAGATAGGATAAACAAAAAGACTGGTGAGTTAAAATCTATACAAGCTAGCTCAGGCCACTTAGTGTCCTTTACAGAAAAATTACATAGTCAAAATGGTAAATAAATATACATTATTTTTTCCATTACAATTGAATTTGTTTTAGAATATATGACATTAGAATTGACATTCTACCAGTGTTTAAGAAGTATATACCTTTCAGCTTATCTTTGAGAGTTTATTCTTTCCAAGTTATACTCTGAATTCTATTTCTCAGCAGAAGTTGGCTGTGTATATTGAACCAATGTTATATTGAGGACTTTTATTTTTCTGAGATTTTAATGTGATTAATCTTGTCATTCTTCATTTACAACTACCTGAAGGCCTGCACTATTTGAGATTTGCCACTTAATTGATTTTCAAATAGTTTTATGATATTCTATGACAAGCCCAACTTACACATGATTAGTCTAATATATTTAAAGCTTAGATTCTTTGTCATATAATATAGATTACTCTTAGGGAGAAAGAGGTTTGACTTATATTATATATAGTCTAGAACATAATATGGTTTACTAGTAGAGGTATAGTTAACCATGGCTATAATTACTATTTTTTTTGCCTTTTCACTAAACATTGTGTTAATTTCTATTTATTCAGAGTTAAACTGTTAGTTCTCAAATAAAGGAAAATTATTATCTACTAGGGGCCTGGTGCATGAAGATTCATGCACTGGGGGGTGGGTCCCTCAGCCTGACCTGCATTCTCCAATCTGGGAGCCCTCTGGGGAGCCCCCTCTATGTGCAGTGTGCATAGGAATTTGTTCATAGTTTTTTTTTTAAACTATAGTCCGGCCCTCCAGCGGTCTGAGGGACAGTGAACTGGCCCCTGTTTAAAAAGTTTGAGGACCCCTGGTCTAGGAGATCCATCTGCCACCAGAACAATGATTCCCAGTATTCCTGGTGCTGCTGCGCTCTTGGTTTTTTCGCTGTCCCACCTCGCATGCCGGCCGCTCTGCAGGTGCACACTGCCTATGGGCCCATCACGGTGATGCAGAGGGTGTTCCTGTCCCGTCCCCGGCCACTCCGGGCCTATGTGCGGGCCTACAGGCTCAGAGAGGCCTGGGTCCCAGTGTCCTCGGGACCCAGGTTGCTTGGTGCTGGCATGCGTGCAAGCGGCCACCCTGCACCCAGCTACTCTGTGCCTGTGTATGCAAATTAACCTGCTATCTTTGTTGGGTTAATTTGCATACTCACTCCTGATTGGCTGGTGAGCATAGCAGAGGGATGGTCAATTTACATGTTTCTCTTTTATTATATAGGATTGTTTCTACCCAAAATAAAATGATCATATTATGACCTCAGCTTGTTAGCAGTTAACCTACTTAAATTTGTATGCCTGGAGTTATTTGCCTATTTATCTGTTTACTCCAGAACTTATGAAGCAATGCAGTTAGCCAAGCAAAGTGCTAGTCACTTGTACAATAGGAGAAAAGATGGCTTTCTATCTCTAAGATCCTTTCTCTAGATAAGAACATGCTAAGTGATTAGATATAGTGTTTCAGTGTCAACATTTGGGTATTACAGGATATTATGGGCGTGTTTAGGAAGTCAAGTTTATCATTTTCACCTTTTTGCATAGTTCTTGAAATTCACATACCACGGCTTATATCCTGTATTAATCTGGATTCTACCGAGAACCAAAACCAATAGACTATAACCCTTTAATCTCCCTGAAATAGACATCATTATTCTAATATATATATATATATGTGTGTGTGTGTGTATATATATATATATATATATACTTTTTTAAAAGTAATATCCTTAATATTTTTCATGTTTTTCTAATAATTACTGGTCATTATTATGAAAGATTTACTATAAAGAGTTGGCTCATGTTATCATGAAGTCTGAGAAGTCCAAGGTCTACAGTCATTAAGATCCAGGAAAGCCAATGGAATAA
This sequence comes from Myotis davidii, assembly GCF_000327345.1. NCBI lineage: Eukaryota > Metazoa > Chordata > Mammalia > Chiroptera > Vespertilionidae > Myotis > Myotis davidii. The sequence continues at coordinate 1,712,464 of NW_006291549.1, forward strand.
GTCTGGCCTTGTCCAAAGGCCTGAGAACAGGAGAGATGATGGTGTAAGTTCCAGTCCTGGTCCAAGTTTGAGTCTGAGGGCAGGAGCTCTTTGTCCTAGCTCAAAGACAATCAGGCATAAAGAAATAAGTCTTTCTTACTCAGCCTTTTATTCTATTCAGGCCTTCAGTAGATTGGATGAAGCCCATCACATTGCAAAGGGCAATCTGCTTTTTAAAAAATATATATTTTTATTGATTTCAGAGAGGAAGGGAGGGTGAGGGACACACAGAGAGAGAAACATCAATGATGAGAGAGAATCATTGATTGGCTGCCTCCTGCACGCCTCGCACTGGGAATCGAGCCCACAACCCGGGAATGGAACGGTGACCTCCTGGTTCATAGGTTGATGCTCAACCACTGAGCCATGCCAACTGGGCAGAGCAATCTGATTTTTTACTCTGCTAGTTTAAATGTTAATTTCATACATAAACACCCTCACAGATACACCCAAAAATAATGATTAACCCAATATCTAGGCAATGAAGTTGGCATATAAAATATCCCATTTAGTAGTAGAGAATCTCCACTCATTTGCCCCCAGTAGTCTGTGAGTCTTTGATAGACCCTTGTCTTTGGCAGGAAGGAATAGAACAATTCAGACATGTTTAGAGCTATTCTCTTCCACCTCTTGAATTTCTTATTTCAGAAAGTCTCAGTAGCATTCTACTAATTTATTTCCTCATTTATTTTATCTAGTAACAGCTCTCTTACATAAGGCCTCAAGTTTATTTTTCAAAGTAACATTGATTTTCAGACAATTTATTTTTCATGTATACTTTTTCTATATTCCTTTTTCAAGTTCATGTATGATAATCATGAATTTCAAATATATGTTTTCTGTCACAGATTTGCAAGATAAGGCAAAAAATGGGAGCAATATTTTTTTGCATGGGAGCAATATTTTTTTGCATGTTATCATTTAGTAGGGAAGGATTTCTTATTTTAAAGGAGTAAAAGAATTGCATAAAATGGGTACTGTAATCAAGTGCATAAAGCAAAAGAAGTGGGTAAACAAAACCTGTATTGTAAAGCAATTCTAAGGAGAGTGATTGGGCCCAGGGTGCTTTTTAATTTACATATATGCACTTTGATACATTGAAATGATGGTAGTTACTAGATCAGCCATAAGTCATGCATATTATTTTAATACTAGTTTTGAGTTTTGTAAAAATATTAACACATTCTCTTGCTCAGCTTTCTTTTGTGGCTAGTTGTACAAGTTTTCAAGATGGGTGACCAGTGTTGTAATAAAACAGCCAACAGTAATGTCAGCAATGAAACCTATTACAAAAATCCCATCCATTTTCAAATCCTGACTTCATGAATGTAGTGAACTAACAACTTACAAAGTATAATTTGGAAAGCAATGCATCAGAGCCTTATGAAATTCATACTATCCTTAAGATCACTAATGCCATGAATCTCTGCTCTACTAACTTTCATGCATTTGGCAACTTGATTCCATTACCACTGTTCTCTGCCTTTTAATAACATCAATATGTCCTTTGATTACAGTTTATGTCTTATTTTTAATACTCTCATATATATGAGCTTTATACATTCTGCTGAAATTAAACATCAGTGGAATACTTTATTCCCTGAAGATTGAGCCAATGTTTCATTAACAGTGTTTATACTCTTAGTTTGTCGTATGCCTGTCAAGTAGCCTTTGTTCAACTAGAAGACTAGACTAAGAATCATTCTGTTCTTATGAACTCAAAGTAGAATTGCATATATCATTGAAGAAAGTCAGTTTTACAACTTTCCTATTTTCTAATGTTTTAGTTATTTAGACTTGTTTGTACATATAAGTTAAATATAGAAGTTAGAGCCTCTAGTTTAGCTAGTTTAATTGCAAAATACATAAAAGGTACTCAGTAAATGTTTTATTGAATTATCTAATAAGTGGATCTAATTCAGTAACTGTCTATTGCATATTTTTGTGTGTCCTCTTAGGAAAATGTAGTAATTAGTGATGTTACATATATTTTTTATTCCTTATACTTGATAAGAACTTTGGGGATAATAATTCCCAACTGAATTGCAATTGTTTTGACTTAAGCAATTGCAATTGTTTTGACATAAGTCAAAATGGGACCTAAATAATCATAATTCAAACTACAGTTAACTTGTATTTTTAGAATATTATAAAAAATTTTTGATTATTCTTTATAAACATTTCTTTTGAGATATATAACTTTTGACTGATATATATCTATTCTTGTAGTAAAATAAGAAAACTTTTATTTGAAATATATGTAATCTATCTATCTAGCTAGCTAGCTAGGTTATATTTATGTAACATTTTTAACCCCTAACTAAGGATGTGTTTATTGATTTTTGAGAGAGAGAGAGATCAAGAAAGAAAAACATCAGTGTGAGAGAGAAACATCGATTGGTTGCTTCCCATATGCTCCCTGACCCTGGACTGAACCTGCAACCTAGGTATGTGTCCTGACTGGGAATCGAACCTGCAACCTTTTGGTGTATGGGACAATGCTCCAACCAACCGTACTACCTGGCCAGGACTTTACTGTCTATTTTGAAGTAGACTAAAAGAACAATAGTCTCTAGGACTAATTTAACCCATGTATTACAGTTGAATATTAGCATTATCAAAGCACAAATTAATGGATGAAACTTCAGTTAAAATAATTATTATATATTATGTCCATGAAATTGATTTATCTAATCTCTAACTTGATTTCATTTTAAATAGTTTAGATTTTCATAATTTCATAAGAATTATATAAACATTCTAGGATAAAAGAGCTGTGGTACATTTACACAATTGAATAATACTTTGTTATACTAGTGAAAAAAAGGAAGTCTTAACCCGTTGTGATATCATGAATAGACCTGGAGATTATTGTGCTAAGCAAAATAAAACAGTCAGAGAGAAAGACAGCTATCACATGATCTCACTTATATGTGGAATCAAAAGAGCAAAATAAACTAACAAACAAAATACGACCAGAGGTATGGATAAATGGAACAGACTGACAGATCTCAGAGGGAGGACTAGAAGAGAACAACCAAAGAATATATATGCATAGCTCCTGGACAAAGAGAATAATGTGGTGAAGCCCCAAGGGGGGATGGGCAGAGTGGTGGGAGGCTAAAGGACTTGAGCTCTTATAAGCACTTAACACCCTGTATTTAGGCTCTTAATATATAGTTCTTAGGTTGAAATGAACAAAAATGAATTCAGGAGCTGGGATTTTTAACTATGATATAAACCAGTTACTTTTCAGCACTTGGTACACAAAGGACTCAAATACTTCCTAATAACTACTTAATAGAATTACTGAAGTTATCCTCTTAGACATTTATTCAAAGTAGAATGACAGAATAGCTATACTATTGAGATAATTAGAATTCAATAAAATAATGCAAACTCTATATTAAATCTTACTATTGATAAGGGAGATAGTCAAGGAAACAGTGAATTTGGCTTCCAAATGATAAGAGCATTAAGGAAGCTGAGTTGTGCTTTGTGCCTCTGTAGGGCAATCACAGTGCTTGTTTAATTTAGTCGTCATAATTTAAATCTCTGTCTTTGTATATTTTACAGAGAAAGAAATTATATTAATTTATAGAGTGTTCTTAAGATTATGCATGCAGCTAACAGGATAAAGCTTCAGGAATGGAATTCAGATCTTTCTGACTGCCATGTGCCTACTCATCTAACCTCACTATACTATTAGAGAGTACCTCTTAACCTCACTAAATAAGTATACCAGTTCCTTCATACAGAAATATGAGAGTTTAAAAAACAAATGTGAAATTCTCAAGGGTAAAAAAACTCAAGAATTTTCCTACTTTACTTTGAGAAACACAGTTCATAAGTAATACAAATATATCCTCTGAATTGAAAATTTGGCTTTTATAAGTTCATTTTGTGGTTATATCTAAAAATAAAGATTTATTGTCTGTGCTTTATTTAAGATAATTGTTTAACCAAGTAATGTTTGGTTTGTCTATTTCATGACCTCTTCAAGAGTACTAAATCCAGCTTTCCCATCTTCATGGTACAACCCAAAAGGCTAACCTGCACTCCTCCTAGCATAGGTCCAAACTGATTTTCTTCCTCTTGTGTAGTTATTGTGCCTTATAACAGACTAATTATGAATACATGGGCTGAAGAATGGTCTTACTTAAAGTCACTTATATAAATTATATGTGCACTTATAATTAACAAACTAATCAGGTTAATATATGGATAAATCCTTTTGTTGAAAAATGAAAATAAAACTTCTATAAGATTGGCTCAATAAATATTTGTATGTATTAACAACAAGAAAACTAATTGGATAGCAAATATTTGAAATTACTTCATCAGCTTTAAAAAAATCAACAAAAGTCAAATATATCAAGCAATCCTGTGACTTTAGGAATGCTTTTCTTCTTAAACTGCATAAGTAGTATAAATTCACTCATATTGATATACTATTTTCTTTTAAATTTCATATTTTGATAGGAAACCTTTTATGTGTAACATTATACTAATACTTACTTCAAACTTGTGTGCTTGCTTTTTTGTGTTCTATAGAGCCAAGAAAATGATGAGCTAAGAGATGCTCATGAAAAACGCAAGGAAAGGCTACAGATGTTACAGACCAACTACAGGGCAGTAAAAGAGCAATTAAAACAGTGGGAAGAAGGCAATGGCATGTGAGTTACATAGCTCATAAAGGCATTTCCCTAAATATTAAATGAAATGGAGTAGCATCATATAAGTGTTTTAATGGCTTTTGTTTGATTTTAAAGAAATTATTTGTTGGTCAAATCTTTATTGTGAACTTTTAAATAGAGAATATAATAAATGAAAACAGAGAAATATGCTAGCAATAACTACAGGTTTTTCTATCATTTGCAGAAATCATTAGCATAAGTAATTATGAATTCTTATATAAATTTTTACTTCATTAGTGTAGCTTAATAAATGCTATAACTTAAAGCAAAAATTGTTCATATTTATTTGCTTGAAAACTTTTAAATAAATAAAATGTTGGTGTTACAATATTTATTACTCAAAAAGTATTTAAATTTTAATTGAAAGACAAGAGAAATATGAAATTCACACATATATAGTTAACTATCTTAAAACTAATTCAACTTAGTATGTAATTTGAAAATCTTTACTATCCATCAGTTTGTTCTGCAGCTTATCTGAACGAATTGGAGGTCTCAGTTTAATTGCTCTTGAACAGGTGTTCAGTTGTTGGTTAGTTGTGACACTCTTGTTAACAGTATCAACAAAGGGCAAAGGACTGAATTGTACAGAAAATCTACTACCCTTTCATCTTTTGAGATGGATCCTTTAGGGCAATGTTGATGGTACACATTGGTCTATTCAATAGAGAAATACTATTTCTAAATTGGCCAGTACAGCACTTTTACAAAATAAAAACATAGAGTTTATGTATAGAAAATGAAAACATAAAGGACATTTGGCATGTTTTGTAGATCTAATTGTCACATCTAATTTTCTTCCTTTGAAGAATGGAAAATGTTTCATATTGCTTGTCAGTAAAGCAGTGATAAAACAATTTGTCAGTAAAGCAGTGATAAAACAATTTAGATGCTCACCTGACTTTTTAGTAGTCACTAGAAGTGTGAAAACTACTTTCTCCCGTATTCACTGATAATAGCTTGATTGACTATAGCCTTTTTTAGAAACTGACAATCTTACAATGTATGTTTTATTACTAGTGGAATGAATGAGAAAAATAGAATATCATGTTTCTGCTTGAAAGTTTGCTTTCCACAGTAACACTTTAACTTTTTAGGAAATTATGATACAGGATTTTAATTTCTATGTACTTAGGTTTTAAAGAATTCATTCCATAAATAGTGAGCTTGAATTAGATGTTTGGTCAATAGATATTTTTTAAATTTAGGGAATATTTATATGGATTTTTATTGCACTTTGAACATGTGAAGGAAGAAAGCAACTTTATTTTTCTGATTTCAGTCCTATTTTTAAAATAAAGAGAGCAGATCCCCAACAACTTCGACAAGAAGATTCCGATGCTGTATGGAATGAACTGGCCTATTTCAAAAGAGAAAACCAGGAGCTAATGATTCAAAAGTGAGTTTCTTTTTTAAGAATATGGGCTTAGATAAACATTTGGGAGAAAGTTTTTGTGAATTAAAGGCCATGAGAGAAGTACCTTAGGAAATTTGGAAATGAAATCATCTTTTATTATGCCAATAAAATTTTTAAAAAGGACTAGTTTGTAAAATATATATGTATAATGCAATAACAAGTTGCACATTAGCTAGCTCTAGCCGCAACTGTATAATATGATCTAGGGATTGTGTTAATTAATGTGGCTCTCATCTGTTGGAGGTGTCGCTCTTCATTAGCCTGTATTTTAGACACTGCTGTGCTTCATTTTTGGAATGAGGTGGAGAAGGGATAACCTAGCCAGCCATCCTTGTTTGATCTCCTAGATACATACGCAGTGCAGAATGCCTGAGCTCTCTTGGTTCCCTGCCCTGTCCTGCTAATCCCAGTTGAGCTCATTATGGTGTAGCCTTGCTGCTACTCTTGGAGCCAGAGCTGTCCAAGCTAATTACTGGTAGCAGCAGAACTGCCTGTTAAGGGTCTGGTATGTATCTGCTAACATGGTCCTTGGTAGTGACCTGCAAAAGACACTAGAGAATTGCTTTCTTTCTTGCTGTGCACTGCCTGTCCTTTGGGCTTAATGCTGATCCCTCACATAGATCTTTTAGCTGCCTTAAATATAAAACTTGATGAAGGATTCTCATATTTATAAAAACATACAGTTTGCTTCCTTGATCTTATAATTCACAGGCGATTATATTCAGCTTGGAAAAAAAAAAAGAGCACGTTCTTTTTTTTGAAACAAAAAGGAGATGGAACAATATAATTAGCTCTTTAGCTACTTAACTATTTTCTCATTTAGAGTTAATTTTTGATATTCAGACCATGCAGTTTTAGGGAAAGCCTGGATGTTTTTTAGATTACTAGAACATAGCATTATGTGTGGAATAATTTAATTAAATATTGAATTATCTTAGCTATAGTCAAAATCTTATATACTATATAATACCACATGTAACTTTAGATTACTACCTTCTCTGTGTAATTGTAAACATTTGAGCAAATGATCATATTGGATTTAAATGTATACTTCCAATTACCTCTTAAAGTATACTATATTAGTGCTATTTTTTCAATGCTAATAATAGTCCCTTATCTTGAAAATAATTTTATAGATTTGTCCCAGAAATATTCCTTGATAATTTTAATAGCTCTATTGAGATATAATTCACAAGACATATAATTCACTATATAAAGTGAATAGTTCAATAACTTTTAGTATATTTGAAGAGTTGTGCATCACAATAAATTTTAGAAGATTTTAATTAAGCCCCCCTAAAATCCCAACACCACTTAGCTGTGACCTCCCCAATTCTTCCACTCACATTTGTGAATATGTGTCCCTCCACCCACCAGCCCGACGTAACCACTAATCTACTTTCTGTGTCTATAGATTTGCCTATGCTGTACATTTCATATAAATGAAATTATACAACTTCTGTTCCTTTGTGACTAGCCCCTTTTCACTCAGCATAATGTTTTCCTAATGTTTATCCATATTGTAGTACATATCAATACTTTCTTTGATAATCTCTAGTGTTCTTTTTGTCTACATAAATGAAAGTTAATTTTGGACAAACTGAGTTAGGTGAGAAGACCTGACCTACTTAGTTGCAAGATCTAGTCTATTCAAGAAAATTTACGACAGAGTTTAGCTATAAGTGGGGATTATTTGCGATTTATTTTATTAATTAATGAAATAAAACTAAAGAAAAAATAATGCCTGTTTAATAAAGTTAGAGAACTTCTTAGAACATTCTTTTCATTCAGCAATGTATGTATGTTACAGGTAGCTATTTGAATTAAATGTTAAGAATCATTACTAAACGTGTGGAATTTTTCCTTCCTGAAATCTGTTTAAATTCATTTGTGGTAGCCATTTGTAAATATAAGTATTAACTTAGTTAAACATAGTGAAATTTGGATTAATAAACTTTAAAGAATGATAAATAACTGATATAAACTTTAAATCATATAGTAGCGCTTTGTAGAGGGAGGGTTGAGTAATTTTGTGAAACATTTAGTTAACAGTGTATTTGAGCTACTGCTGTGACAGGTACTGTGCTAGGGGAATGAAATGAGAGTTTTAGACACACTTTCTAATCTCAAGGAACGTCCTTGGAAACATGTTCAGTATTAAATGTTCAAATGAAATATGAAGTTAAAATAAAACTAAAAGTATTATAGTGAAACAAGACTTACAAATGTAAATATTTTATTCATTAAAATTTGTTTATAACGAGGAAAGAATTTATTTGCTTTTTAAAAATTTATATATAGTAGGTGAATTTTTCAGCATATATTTTTATGAGTTTTAACGCAGTATATATATTTACATTATTATTTATATTTATATTTAGATTATTTGTATTTATATTTATACAATAGATTTAAGTAACACCACTATCAGGATACGAACTAGTTCCATTATTTCAAAAAAAATTTCCTTTTTCTGCCTTTTTGTAGTCAAGTTCCTAACTCCTGGCAACCACTGAATTATTCTCCCTCATATAGCTTTGCCTTTTTTCAGAATGTCATATGCATGGGATTATATAAGCGTTACCTTTATGAGCCTGGCTTCTTTCACTCAGCAAAATGCCTTTGAGATTCATTCATATTGGTTCATCCAGTTTGTTCCTTTTTATTGCTAAATGGTATTCTGTTGTATGGATGTTCCACAGTGGATTTATTTATTTCCTCGAGAACGTTTGGGTCTTTTCATGTTTTCTTGTGTGTTTTTTTCAATTATGAATAGACCTGCTGTATATGGGGTTTTGCATGAGAATAACTTTTTGACTCTTTAAGGGAAATGCTCTTAGTTGCCTTACTGGTATATGGTCAGTGCACATATAACTATAAGAAACTGCCAAACTGTTTTCCAGAGTGGGTATACCATTTATCATTTCCACCAGGATGCATATGGGTCAAGTTGCTCTAATCCTCATCAGCATTTAGCTTTGTCATTATTTTTTTAGTGCATTGGTATCTCATTGTGATATTAATTTGCATTTCCTAATGGCTAATGGTATTGATAATTTTCACGTGCTTATGTGCTGTCTTTATATCTTTTTTATGACTTTCTGTTCAAAATTTTTGCCCATTAAGAGCTGATAATTATTAAATCAATTAAATGATCATTGTCTTTTATATAGTCTTAATATAAGTCATTAATCAAATATGTGATTTGCAAGTATTTTCTCCCACTCTATAGATTACCTTTTCATTCTCTTGTGTCTTTTACATGACAAAAGTTTTAATTTTAATGCTCATCTTAATATTTTTTTATTTTATGGATCATAGCTTTGATGTCATATCTAATAACTATTTTCATGACCTGAGGTAATAAGTATTTTCTCCCACGTTTTCTTTGAAAAGTTTTATATTTAGCTCTGTGATCCATTTTGAGCTAATATTTGTATAAGTTGTAAATTATAGGTTGAAGTTTATTTTATATTTTTTGCAAATTTTTGTCCAGTAGTATGAACATCACTTTTGAAAAGACTACCTTTTCTCTAATGAATTGCCTTTGTAACTGTCAAATATTAACTGAATATATTTTCTGTCACCCTATTGCAAATTCTATTTATTTCCATTAATCTGAATCCCTAAACTTTAGTGAGTACTACTACACTGTCTTGAGTACTGTAGCTTTCTGAGGAGTCTTAAACTTAGTGTGAGTCAAATAGCTTTATTGTTTTTTAAAATTGTTATGGCTTTTCTTTCCTTTTTTATATAAGTTTTAGCTACAAAAATAGGTAAGGAAAAATAGCTGTAGGTACCAAAGTAATGTAGGAATCTTGATTTGAATTGTGCTAAATCTATTGATCAGCTTGAAGAGATTTGACGTAATGACTATGTTGAGTCTTCTATTCCATGCATATGGTACGTTTCTTAATTTACTGAGATTCCTCTTGTCAATGCTTTATAGTTTTATAATGTAGATTCTATATGTTTAATACTTTTGTTAGATTTATATTAAAAATGGTGAAGGGATTAAGCAAAATAAAAACAAAACAGTTCATAGACACTGATAGCAGTATGGTGATTATGAGGGAAATGAGGTTGGGGTAGGTAGAAAAAGGAAGAGAGGGATAAATGGTGACAGAAGGATACTTGACTTTGGGTGGTAAACACAACACAATACAATATAGAGAGAATGTATTATAGAATTGCATACTTGGAACCTATATAATTTTAATTAACCAATGTCACCCCAATAAATTCAATAATTTTTTTTAAAAATAGAAAAAACAGTATTTACATTTTGGAGCTATTGTAAATGGTATTATTTGCTAGTATATAGAGTAAGTTACATTTTTGCATGCTGACATTATATCTTTCACTAGAGGCCTGGTACACGAATTCATGCATGGGTCGGGTCCAGCTGGCCCATCCCCATAGGGGCCGATGGGGTAGGGCTGGCAGTGGGGAGGGGCCACAGGCAGTTGGTGGGCCAGCCCCACCCCCTGGTCAAACTCCCAGTTGAACTCCCAGTCGAACTCTCAGTCGAAGGGACAATTTGCATATTAGCCTTTTGTTATATAGAATTGTTATATGTTAATGAGCTAACTTTGCCATGTTATTAT
>NW_006291549.1:1723242-1724430 GCF_000327345.1 Myotis davidii
ATTTGTCTTAAATATTTTCTCTAGTTCCATCCATGCTGTTGCAAATGGCAAGAGTTCCTTCTTTTTTACCACAGCGTAATATTCCATTGTGTAGATGGAACTGGAGAGCATTATGCTAAGTGAAATTAGCCAGTCAGAGAAAGATAAATACCACATGATCTCACTCATTTGTGGAATGTAGAGAACAGCATAGACTGATGAACAGGGACAGATCCAAAGACAGAGAAATAGCGATCAGGCTATCAATCCCCAGAGGGAAAGTAGGGGAGGGTGAGGGGAATGGGAAGAGATCAACCAAAGGACTTGCATGCATGCATATAAGCCAAAGCAATGGACATGGACAACAGGGGGATGAGAACATGAGTGGAGTGGGTGAGGTTGGGGATTAATGGGGGGATGAGGACACATTTGTAATATCTTAACCAATAAAGAAATTAAAGTAAAAAATATTTTCTCTAAATACATTGGAAAACTATTTAGATGTTATAATTTTTGCTTCAATTTTCAAACATAATTTTAAAACTTCAAAAGAAGGATAGCCTATACTGATAAATATAATAGAGATCATTTTCTTCTTTCCACTGATATTTCTTCACTTCTGACCTTCCATTTTTAAAAATCATTTTTTTTATTCTGTTTGAAGAGATTTTCTTTAGACTTTTGTTTATGGTGTGTTAGCGAGCAACAAATTTTCTGTTTTCCTTTTCTAAAATGTCATTTTACCTTCATTCCTGGAGGTTATTTTCACTGGACAAAGAATTCCCAGTTACCAATTCTTGTCTTCAGCACTTTAAAAATATATCACTTCCTTCTGGTCTCCATAGTTTGTTTGTTGGTTTGTTTGTTTCTTTCTTTCTTATTAAATCTTAAATTGTTCAGATTATTACAGTTGTTCCTCTATTTTCTCCCCATAGCTACCCTCCGCCCAGTTCCCACCCCAACCTCTGCCCTTACCCGCCCCCCACTGTCCTCATCCATAGGTGTATGATTTTTGTCCAGTCTCTTCCGCATCCCCCAAACCCTTTTCCCCTCCCCCAAGAATAGTCAGTCCACTCCCTTTCTATGCTCCTGATTCTATTATATTCACCAGTTTATTCTGTTCATCAGATTTTTTATTCACTTGATTTTCAGATTCACTTGTTGATAGATATGTAATTGTTGTTCATAATTTGTATCTTTACCTTTTTT